>NC_084977.1:29355033-29655033 GCF_963691925.1 Scomber scombrus | reverse complement strand
CCTATTAGTTGTTTTTTCATATTTCTGGTCATTTATCAGCCTAGTTATACTTATTTAATACCTTTACAAGTAAATAAACAGGAATATTATTGTACTATATCAACTTCACTACATATATCCTACATTCATTTTTCTACAAATGCTGTTTCACTAAGAGCAGAGTTGCTTATTTGACATGCTGTTAATGTAATGGGAGTTTTAAAAGATAGCTTTATTAATAATTCATGTTTCTGGCACAAAACAGCTACATTTTTAGAGAGTTTACAATGCGCCACTATACTGTTTAATCCTGCTGTGGAGCTCCCTCAGTTGCTGCAAGTCATAAAAAACAAAGCTTTAAAAACAATAATCACTATAAAAGTCATGTTTTTATGACTTTCTATCTGCTTTAGGCTTAACAACAGGTTATATTATTTACAACTTCCCATATAGAAGCTAGCTTGAAGGCAGCATATCTCATGTAAAGAAATGTATGGTTGTCTAAAGTTTAACTGATTTTATCTCCGTGTGTAGATGCCTCCGTATGCAGCTGAATGCAGCTGGAGAGACTTCGCTACGGACCAGACCTCCCTGCCGGAGCTGACCTTCTCCCAGTGTCCCTGTCCCCCCCGCAGCTTGCCGTGGCAGGGTACAGCCATGGAGAATGGTACAGTACTCCATATATTCATATATAGAAGCAGGAGCATCCATGCCAGTGTTTTTAGCATTGCACACACACAGTTTGTTTTCTCTGCTTGTGTTGAGTTCTTGTGTGTGTGTTTGTGTGTGTGTGTGTGTGCAGGGTATCAGCTCAGAGCCTCAATTTACTCTTACGGTCCTGCTGATAGTCAGCCTTCGCCTTTTACACTGGACGCCGGCATCAGATCAGCGGAGGCACTTTCAGGTAGACAAACACTTTCAGTTCACTTTTCTTTTTCCTCCTTTTTTGCACGCAATAAAATCCAAAGGAGGGGGCCTCTGGGTCTGGGTGACATCCTTAACTACAGATTAAATGGGATTTCAGTTTAAGATCAAGCAGTGAATACACCTTTACGTAATGTATAAACACATGGGAGTATCATAATAAGTCCATATCTACAAGACAGTTCTTTCTTTAAAGTCATATGCAAACATATTGTTGCAAAGATGAAGACACAACTTTAAAACTATGCAGTCAAATTTTTGCCTATATACATTTAGACGACTTTAAAAAAGCTAATCAATGCAGTATTGCAGAGTGGACTTTGGATAACTCTGCTCTGATGTATCAGCTGTAGTCAAAGTTTAAAAAATATCTTAAAATTGCAAATGCAGCTCAGATTTTAAACCTTTAAAAACTTTTTCTACGATAATTTTTTGGCATTTCTAAGAGACAGGGATCAGGTAGAGAAATGTGTTAGAAGCCAGATGTCGTAGGAGAACATTTTTCTATTTATTATCATTATTATTAGACAGGAATAGAATAAAAGTAACAGTACAGATGTTAAAATGTGTTACATTACGATCGGCTGTGGCTGCAGGCGGTACAGCGGGTCGTTCCACTTATTGGAAGATCGCCGATTTCGATTTCCGACTCCTCTAGTCCACATGTCAAAGTGTCCATGGGCAAAAAAAACTGAACCCCAAATTGCCCCCAATGGTTATACCTCTGCCATCAGAATATATGTGTGAATGAGTGAATATGGCTTGTTTAAACTGGCCTGACCGGTTTACATTAGCTTCCTGTTCTGCAGCATTTAAAAACAAACAACAACAACATAACACATAAAGCTACACAGACATTACAGATGAGGACTTCAGCGTTAGAGTACGATGGTTTACGTGAGCTGGATCAGTGTTTGCAGGTGCGTCCTTCCATCAGATAGTGTTTATATGCCTGTTTGAAGTGTGTAATAGAGGTTAATGCTCTAATGTAATATGGGAACTCGTTACTCGAATAAATGCATGATGGGAACTTGATCTGGTGAAGTGTCGTGTGTCTTGGAAGTAGAGCAGTAAGTGTTTGGAGGTTGAGTTATTGTTCTGAATGGATAGATTATATGTGTAGTTGTGAGTCAGTGCATTAGAAAGTGAAGTGCAGTGGTGAGTACGAGGGGGGGAGTTTCCCATGGATCTTACACACTCTATTGTGTAGCCATGGTATTGGTTCAGTAGTTTACTCTGTTGTGAGGGACAAGGGAGACAGTAGGATGTATCTGAAACAATACCAATGAGATATGAACGTGGTTTAGTGGATAAGTAAGATATGAATCAATGACTACTTACATTATGTTTTCTTGACATTTATAATTGATTAGAGTTCAAACAGTCATCTACATAGTGACGATCGGAGGGGAGTTTTGAGATGTTGACATCAGGTTTTAAATCAGAAATAAACATTACAGTATCATCTGCATATACGAGACAATTAGATTAATCACATACCTATTGGAAAGGTCATTGATATACAGAAGAAAATGTAAAGGTCCCAACATGCTGCCTTGTGGAACTCCCATATTACAAGTTATAAGGGGGGGATTTTACATGACTGATTTCAACCACTTGGGACTTGTCAGATAGATATGAGGGGAGCATCATTACCTCAAAGGCTTTATAATAATCTATAAAAATTTCTCCAATGTCTCAAAACGCAGGCATGGCAGATCAGATAGAGTAGGACCCACAGATTTAAAAATGAGAGTGATTTAAGGAGGCAAAGATGGAAAGCCCGATACAACCATTGATCAGATGGTGGAAGAGAGACAAAATGCTGACAGCACAAGTCTTAAAAATACATATTTAAACCACAGATGTATCACATGCATGAGAATTTATGAGTTCAAAATGTCAGACAGCTCATTCTGTGTAAACTCAGAGAAAGAGAACAGGTGGGATGTAAGAGAAGAAAAAAAAGGTGGGGGCTTATTTGTGACTCACGTAAAAGTTAACTTCACTGCAAATTACAATTAACCCTTAATTGTACCGATATGATGTGAACAAGGATGAATGAAAGACAATACACCACACTAAGAAACAGAATTCAATGAAAAAACATATTTAATGACCTGTACCTGTGTCTTTTTGTCCTTTACATAGATTTCCGTCTGCATGTGTCTGTATTTTTCCGGGGCAATCTGGTGAGGGAGGTCACCACCTCCAGTCCGAAGGGGTGTCACCTCACTCCGTGCACCCCAGAGGAGAAGCACTACCTTTCCCCGGAAGGCCTTGAGCTGGTTCCTCTGCCTGTGGACAGCCTGGCAGCTCAGAGGAGAGCGGAGGATTGTCCACCGAGTCCTCCGTCCAACCTGGAGAGGGGAGTGTTTTTGTGGATGACGCCAGACGGACTCTACGCCCGCAGACTGTGTCAGAGCCGAGTGTACTGGCAGACAGGACTGTCGCCGTACGGAGAGAAGCCCAACAAGCTGGACAGAGAGGTCACCTGTAAACTCCTCCACACACAGGACTACCTCACAGGTGAGACAGCAGGAACACAACCACAACTAATGATTAATTTATCAATCTATAAAGTATCAGAAAAGAGATAAATGAGTCCAAAGTGGCATCTTCAGATTGACGAAGCAACCAACACTATCCAAAGATTTCATTTGCAATCATGTTAATAGAAAAACTTCACATTTTAAAAGCTGGCAAGCATCAAATATTTAAGATTTGTGCTCGATAAATGACATAAAAGATTATCAATAGATTCTGTCAGTGAAGTACAGCAGGATATCGACGGAAAAGCTACCAAAAATGTTCTCTCTTCTCTCCCTTCCTATACTTATAACATAATATAATATGTTAAATGTCTAAATACAAGCAGCCGTACCAAACATAAGAATTTAACCTGAATAAAATCGTCAAAACATTAGATTTTTAAAGGGGCACTCCACCAAATTTTACTCATCAGGTTCAGTTTACTTTTCTTGATGAGTACATTTCAATCTGTGGAAACAGTTATAATATTTCTTCTGTGGCTCTGTAGGGAGCTAGCATAAAAGTCTGAGAGCATGTTTCTGTAAATATCCCCCCATCCGACAATAAAACAGTGAAATGGATAATTCACCAACTTGCCATGCAGAGAGGACAGGCCAACAAGTCAAAAAAAGAACAAACAGTATACTGTCTCTCTGCAAAACCGAAAGAAAAAGATAACCTGGGTGATATCATAGTGATGTCATTCGGGTTATTTTGGATTACGGATGTTCTAAATTTTAAAATTGATAACAGAGAGCCAGCATTACAAACTGGAGGTGCGTGAAACATGAAAGACATGGGTGTTTAAGAGGGTGGGCGTCTAATGAAAGGTGCGACCAAGCTGCGTTACAGGAAATGTACAATCGAGTATTTTTTAGAACTTGACCCCTTCAAGGCATTAAAAGTCAAGATATCTCTGCCTCCACAGCATAAATTATTTCGGTTGATACCAAAAAAAGCATTATGGTTAAATTCACAGCCATACAACCAAATACCTGCTTATCTGACTAATGGTGTCAACACTAAACAGGGTCACACTGAAGCAGAGTGAGAGGCTTAGTTTACTGTAAATCAGTCGCACAGTTTTTACTTCTGCAAAAAATCAAGTTTGTGTCTTTCAGTTAAACAAACTGCATCTCATTTACTGTAAACCACTTATAAGAACAAAACCATAAAGAAACACCCCCCCCCCCCAAGAAAAGCCTATTTGTGAACAAACTTTTCAAAGTAAGCATCTCATGGTGAGGTGAGTCACATGACTTCATCACAGCCACATCATCCCCACCCACATGCTAAGACAGCCCCAGCTGTGTAAGTAAAAGCTCTGACACCTAATTGTATTTGCATACATGGTGTGACCAGGACTTTCCATTCGAATCACCCCCCAAAAGGTCACGCTTCTTCAAATGAAATTCTGCTTCTTCAAATGAAATTCTGCTGAATTCATTTGAATCTGCCAGTTAAGATGTATTACTGATATCAAAAGCATTAATAATGATATGATCTTATCTCCTTCCTGGTTATCAGAGATCCAGAGTTACGGGCTCCACGGTCGGCCACTGCCTCATTTCCAGGTCCTGCTGAATTTCGGAGATGAGTGTCTGGACCCACAGAGACAAAGAAGGACCCTCACTGTCCAGGTGACAATTAGCTGCTAGCTGTTTCCCATGTGTTTGACTGCTGCTTGATTATCTCTGCTTCAATATCTCCTTACAATCAACACACCAGTCCTCAGTGAGATCCATGCACATTCAGATTGCTGATTGCGCAACGTGAAACACAATAGTGACTTTGAGGGTCTGACATTAGCTCAGTATCACACTTCAAACAATCAAAAAGGAAGATTTGAAAGCTGGAAAGTTTGAGGTATGGTTTCAAAAGTGAAAAATAGGATTTGAAAGTCTTTTTTTTTTTTTTTTTTAATAGGAGATATTCTTACCTCAGATGCTCAGATGCAAGTGTGTTTCAATTGATCACACATGCTATTTTAAACAATTCATGCAACATTTATCTTAAATATATATAATGATCTGCTTCATTACCCATCCTGTGTGCAGAGATGTGGGACAGTTATCCTCCTGTGGGAGTGACTCTCAACAATAATAATAATAATAATAATAACAGGCACTGACATTTGTGCAATCTGTCAAATTAGAGTCCATGCAAACAGGAAGTAGTGCAACTCAACGTCACATCACACACACACACACACACACACACACACACAAACACACACACACACACACACACACACACACACACACATGTCTGTTTACAAGAATATTTACAGATATACAGCGTTGGCTTGTGCAGTCATGTGAAATACTCGTATTCTGAGTGCATCATAAACAAGTCTATCTGATCCTAAAGCTCCTTAGAGACATACCATGACATCTGATGTCATGGTATGTCTAATCATTCAGTCCTTTGCAGGATAAAGTCTGCAAATGAAATATCCATTATATTTCTCTTCTATTAAGAACTTCATCAATGTTACCACCGATCTCTGGCATTCACCTTTTTAATGCCCCGAAGCCTGAATGATGAGATGTTTGAAGTCATTGTAATGTACTGCTAGTGGGTAATCTGTCATTTCTCCTTAAGTCTGTACGAGTTTCTTCATTGTCACAATGTTTGCAGGGTTTTAAAACATATAATTCAGTCAGATAATCAGGTTGAATCTATCAAACATCTGCAGGTTTAGGGTTAGCAAACAACCCAGAAACAACCCAACACATGGAGACTTAGCCAGTTGTGCTCCAGCATTTCTAGGCCCTTATTATTACTATTACAGTCTATTAATAATCAGGTTGATTTGTCATTTAGTTTTCACTCCTTTACAGTTCGACATAATGTTCACGTTCTCAGTTTCTGGTTGCTAGGGATCGTTATTAAATCCTAACGTGAGTGGCGCAGTGGCTGCAAGGAGCATCTTTTTATGTCACTAGCATAACCATGACAACCATGCATGTGGCCATTTTTCACAGCATTTTTTTTTTAGTTCTGGCACAGGAAGTCCACACCCACATTCTTAATCATGCCCAACGAAGGTTTGATAGACCCGGTTGTTTAACAGACCAGGGAAACAGACGCCAACGAGAACAACATCAGACACATTTGAATCTAGGTGAAAAATCAGAGATGTGTGCAACTGTTCAGAGGTGAAGATCCAGACTGTTGCTGTTTAATTATGTTTAAGCACACAGCTGGTTAACCACCCAAAAACTTAAGTTACTCCAAAGTTCACTTACTAGCTTTTCTCAACACTCAGAGTTTGCTCAGTTGTCAGTATTAATCTTGAGTTACACCAAACCTAAAGTCACATGATCACAAACTGAGCAAGATCTGGAAAAAGCTTGTAAGTGAACCTTTATGAAACACTGCTAACGTTACATGCATGAAACCATTCTGACAGACTTTCAAATGTTCTTTTTTTACACTTTCAAATCCTAATTTTGCACCTGTCATACTTTTAGAAACCTATATCCAACTTTTCAAATATGAGTCTAGATTTTTTTTTTGGCTTTGAGCTCTTTTTGGTGTCAATCAGCGACCGTTTCGAGCCTTTTTTCGCCGACTTTTCGCTGACTTCTTCCTCCGATTCTTGCAGGTGGAGCCGCTGTTTGCCAGGCAGCTCCTGTACTACACCCAGCAGACGGGCGGCTACTACCGCAGCTACGAGCACCCGGGAGTCACGGACCACATAAACACCACCGAGGACTACCAGAGGGCCATCACGCACCATCACAGCAGCAGCCTGCAGGAGTGATCGGAGTGATCGGAGTGATCGGAGTGAGTTCAAGTGACTGTTTAAACTCCCGGGACTTCAGATATCACGCCACGAGCCTACAAAGAGAGGACACCAACTTGGACAATGAATATCAAATGGACCTTTAATGCCAGTTAACTGCGTGTGTGTGTGTATGTGTGTGTGTGTGTTTTTATATGATTGTGTGTGTGTGTGTGTGTGTGTGTGTGTGTGTCCAGAACCAAAGTTGCAGTATTATTTTCTTAGTTTTTTCTTCCTCTTACTGTATTTTCAGAGCACAGGGACTATTTTTCATGCAGCTTATGTGATAAAAAAAAAAACTGACAGCTTCGGTTGATTGTACTCTCGAGAAACTGTGAAGTGATTTTTAGTGCCTTAAAGGAATAATTTGACATTTTGGGAAATACACTTGAGTACATGAATATTACAAAACTGCTGGTATCAATCTAATCTTATCTAAAGTAAAGTAAAGCTATTTCTCAAAAATGTTGAACTATTCTTTTACTGTATGTAGATTTTTTCTTTTTTTTTTTTTTTAAATTGTACATAATTTAGACTTTTCTGTTACTAGGAGACACTATCATCACCATTTAGTAAATTATGAATGAACAGACGTCTCGAGCCTGGCTGGATGTTTGAGGAAAAATCTCAGGGATTTGATTTTTTTTAGATAAGCTTCTTCTACTCAATATTTTGTATCACATAGAAATATATCATGTAACTGTAAGTAAGTGTGTCATACATCAAATCTGAGAAGAGTTGAAGTGACTGTTACAAGCTTATTTGTGTGTGTGTATGTGTGTATGTGTGTATGTGGAAGTGCACTGTTCTGTAAAAAAAACAAAACCCCCAAAAAACAATAAATGGCGTAAAAGTGTAAAAAGTGACGGCCTCTGTTCATAACTGTGTGAGCTCTTCTGGTAGAGTTAGTATTGTGTGTGAGAGCGTGTGTGTGTGTGTGTGCGAGTGAGTGTCTGAACAGGAAGTGTGGTTCAGATGCAGGATGAGGCTGGTTAATCAAACACTTCGTTATCACAAACAATGTGATGACATCACGAGGGGAGGAGAAAAAGGAAGAGGTTGGCCACGCTTTCCGCGCTGTGCTGCTGTGGAGGAAAGGCCTTCCTGGCTTCTAACTCACAGATTAGAGGCTGTTTCCACTTCCATGGAAAACAATCACAAAACCCCACAAATAACATTTCTCACTGCTGCGAAATAATTTACTAGAACAACAAGGAAGATGTCGTCACGATTGCCTGTGAAAAACAATCCAATTTACTGTGAAAACCACTACCAATACCTTGTGAACATAGAAATATAAAACCACACACAGCTACAGGACTTTGTAAACAACACATCAGAGCAACAATTCATCATTTTACATCATGAATGAATGTGTTAGTTATGATTTTAAGAAACATATTAATCATTGAATCCATAAAATATAAGAAAATAATAAAAAAGTTATTATTACAGCTTCCTTAGCAGTTAAAATGATGTCATCAAATTGCAGTAAAACCCAAAGATATTAATATATATTACAGTACAAACCACAGAAAAGCAGCAAAATCCTCACAAATTAACATCTGGAACTAATGAATGATTGTTGCATGCAGATGTTGATTGAAACCACTGATTATTGAAATAGTTGCCAATTAATCTTACATCAATCAAAACATTGGTTAATCAACAGTTTCAGCAAATTGGTACCACACTTAAAATTTAACAAATGTAAGTTAAAGGCTAAATCCGGCTTTATTCTATATATAGTTTTTATTGTCAACAAATCGAATCTACTAACATTTATTATGTGTGTATCCAAACCCGTGGATCTCCGTTATTGCCTAAAAAACTATTAAAAACACATCAGTGAGCTATATTGTTACACTGAATGACATATTCCTTAATTAACATGAAAGCACACTCACCATCGTTTATTCTGACTCCGTCCTGCTGCTGGAAATACTCACCAGAGCACTAAATGTGGATTCATCCGCCGCTGGAAATAGTCCCTAACAAATGCACTGTTTATTCATGTTTGAGCAGTTTTTGCTAAAAGCGTCCAAATATGACGTTATATAATATATCTGCCACGTGTTTATATAAAGATTTACCTCCTCAGTAGTAACCAATAGGCTCGAGGCTGAGTCAGACAGAAAGGGGTCGTCGTGATGAAGTATTGCGAGATGGACTAAAGCATTGTTCGTTTTAGTCTTCTCATAGAATTTGATGACGGTAAGAAACATGAAGAATATCGACAACTTTATATTTAAAATATAAGATCATTCAAGATACTAACATTTCTGCTGATACATCCAACAACTTCAAAGGTTATTCGGCCAATTATTTAAGGCGGTAATGTAGATTCCACTTGTTTACCGTGGAGTGACTGACTCTTATAAACCACCACGGTACCTGTCGCTTTTGTATTGCGAGATGGACTAAAGCACTGCTGGTTTTGGTCTGGCAGATTATCGCCAACCTTATCCTAATCTTATTTTATAACCCTAAAATAAGATACTAAAGTGTCTGCCAATATATATCCTACAACTTCAAAGGTCTAGTGTCTAGATTCCACTTGTGGAGTTTATTAAATGACTGTGATGTTTGCAAAATGTCTTCTTTTCTGAAATTGGAGACATGTGTGATTGCTGTAATTCTACTCCCAGCAGATATGGCCGACATGTTTTTGGACTTGTCCCAACTTAAGAGACTTTTGGTCAACCATCTGCAAAAACTTTGAATGAAGTAATAGTATCAAAACTAATGTGACTAACTTTTCAACCCACTGCTGAAAAGGCCATTTTTGGAGCATTAGTTAAAGAGGTCACCAGAGGATCGATTGGAACCTTCCACAAAATCTGGGACCCATTGATTTTTGTATTTTGACAGGCTCAACACTCTCCCATTGGATCATCACAGGGAGGCAGCTGTGGCTCAGGAAGTAGAGCAGTCGTCCACCAATTGAATCGATTGGCGGTTCGATTCCCTGCTCCTCCAGTCCATATGTCGATGTGTCATGATACAAAATACTTAACCCCAAATTGCTCCTGTTGCTATGCCAACAGTGTATGAATGTGTATGAATGGTTAGATTCCTCCTGCATGGGAGCACCTGTCATCAGTGTATGAATGTTTGAATGAAACATGTAGTGTAAAAGTGGTTTAAGTGGTCAAAAGTCTAGAAAACTGCTATATAAGTACAGATTATTTACTATTTACCATAATATAAGGCCCTGATGGTTCTGTCAAACATGCATAACAACTGATGTGCACCCTGTATAGAGTATGAACTGCTCTGCTCTCCACTGGTTTTCTTCCCTCCTATTTATTTATTATTATTATTACTATTTTAATTTATGTGGGACCCTGTATCTAAATGCATAACCTGTATTGTTCTACATCTCTTGAATAAAAATATGCATAAAAAACAAAAAACAAGGCGCGCAGGTGGTCGAGTGGTTTAGAGCGCACGCCATGTACGCAGCGGACCCCGGTTCGATTCCCGGCCGGCGGACCTTCTGCATGTCACACCCCCCTCTCTCTCCCGTAATTTCCTGTCTCTCTACTTTCAAATAAAGGCGTCTATGCCAGAGAAAATTAAAAAAAAAACAAAAAACACCACATTACCTGTCGTAAGTTACAAAGTGAAGCAGAATGAAATATAAGGGTCCAGCAAACCCAAAAATGTAACATCCCCCATATGAGGAACGCAGCAGTGTCTTAAAGGAGATTAAAGAACCTGTACTTACTGAATGAGATGAAAACATGACATTTACCTGAACTGTGGTAGAAAAACTCACCTGTTACCTCAAGCACAAACATGTTTTGGCAAATTTCTGAATAGTGGAAAGAAAATCTGTTCCATTCAGTCATCTTAGAAATGCAAAAGGTCACACATGACGTACAGGCGTTTCATGCAATATACCAGTATTGAAAATAACTCTGATATTTAGAAAAGAAAGAAGAAATATGATGATGATGTGAATATATGGTGTAAATAATTAATTTCCCTTGTGGATCTTTTTTGTTTATCAGTTCGTCTCGTTGCTTTTTTCCACTTTATATCAACTGTAATTGTTCTTTTCACTCTCTTCACCTCCTCACACTTGAACTTTAACACAGAAAAGAAACAAAACACACAGTAGACAAAAGTTAAAGATGATTTAACAGATAATATGTTTTTTCCTTCCTTCAAATTTCCAATAGAAATTGCGATAATATCGTTATTATGAGTTATTTTGGCCACGATAATTGTGTAGTGAAAGTCTGATAGTGTGACATACAGTATCATTTATACGGAAAATATACCTACAAATAAAATTCACAAATTACTGGTAACATGCACGACTTTTGCCTGATAGTAAAAAGTGACGTGTGATATGTAATAATAATAATAATAATAATAATAATAATGCATTATATTTAAAGGCGCCTTTCAAAGCACTCAATGGCCCCTTACAAGGCACATAAAACTTGACAACAGTACATTAAACAATATAAATTAGGTAACATTTAGTGCAAAGATAAAGAAATAAATATGAATGTGACTATAAAGTGCATCAGTGCAACAAATAAACAAGAACGTGATTGCATAGTTAGTGTGAGACAGAGTATGCCACTCTGAGTATGAGCGTTTTCAGGCGGGATTTAAAGGTGGAAACAGAGTCCGAAGTGCAAATATCTGGTGGGAGAGAGTTCCAAAGGGCAAGGGGGCAGATCGGCTGAAAGCTCTTGACCCCATGGTGGTAGTTAAGTTGGCAGATGGGGCAAAGAGCTGGTTGGCGGAGGAGGATCGGAGAGTTCGGGAAGGTGTGTGTAGATGTGAATCAGTTCCGAGAGATATGATGGTGCCAGGTTGTGAAGGATCTTGAAAGAAGTGAGGAGCAGAATCTTAAAGTCAATGCGGGATTTGATAGGAAGCCAATGAAGTTGCTGCAGGGCAGGAGTGATGTGTTCAATAGAGGCGGTTCTGGTTATGATACGGGCGGCTGCGTTCTGTATGTAGGACAAGCTTATCAAACGTTTGTTTTTGTGAAATCATAAACCGCACAAAAGCATCTTTTACAGAAAACAGTGTCACTTATTCTGCTCTACATTCAACGTGAGATCATTTTACATTATTTTTTCTATGATGTGTCAAATTGCTTCCATCCTTTTTAATTACCCACTCAATGAAGAAATCACATCAAAGTCTATAATATCGTTTTTTTGGTGCAGGTTTTGTCATTTTGCTCTCCTGAATGGAACAGACTGCCGGCAAATATAATGAAAGAAGAAGAAAAAAAAAACACAACAAAAACTCCCTTTCTCACCTCTGTTACTGTAAACAGAGAACGGATAAGGCTTTAAGGCTTTGAACCTATTTTGTGAATGAATCCGTGGGAGGACAGAAAGCTAAGTTTAGCACACAGAGAATCAAAACAACTCTTGCCTGCCCTGCATGGCTTTCCCCTACATGGGAAACCAAGACAAGAAAAGAAAGATCTGAGGTGCTGAGGAGCGTAGACAAAACAGAAAGCTGTCACTAACTGTAACTGGCACGTACTGGGGCCAGCGTGTAAATGTGAAAGATTTCATCTCCAGGGTTGAACTTTAAGGGGTCACACTGCTTCCTACAAACACAGCGGCACGTCCACGTTGTCCTCAGTTAACCCCCCCCCCCCCCTTGAACTTTCTCGTGTGAGCTCGTGGGAGTGTCGCTGTCTGTCTCCTCCGCCTGTGTGAGGAGACCTACCACAACCGTACAAGCTCGGTTTGTAGGTTCCTACACCCACGACCATAATCACACTTTCTGTTGACACCGTCATCCTCTAGGATACAATTAAAACCACCTCTGTTTGCTTTGCTCCGTATAACGGCCCACGCCCTCCACACCCTGCATACGCCCTGCACTCATTCAACTTCTCCTCCCCACAGTGCTAGACATGACGGGCTAGACGGCATGAGTGAACTGACTGAGCAACAGCTCCAGAGATGAATGGCTAAATCCGCAAAAAAAGCACACAAACCAACTGCCTGCTGCAAAAGAGGTGCACTCTGTGTGACACATCTAGATTAGTTAGAAAAAGGACTTCGATGGAAACCACTCAAACTGATTATTTCACACTTAATTCAAAGGGTTGGAAACATCATCAACACATTTTAACTCTAAACTGATTTAACAGTTAAAGAGGCAACGTGCACGAGGAGATATACAAACATATATAGAGTTTTTAAGCCTTAATAGGAGCGATGTCTCCTGGTGGAGATACAACCAGACAATCCAGGTTCAAATAAGATAACTAGCAACATCAAAGTAAATAAAAAGAATCATTTTCACGTCATTTCCACTCCTGCCTGTTTAAAGGGTTAAAACAACACTTAGGAGCCCAAACATTGAAATAAGTGGACCCCAATTATGAAACTTGTGGTGCCCATATCAGAACAGTGTGATGTTTTAAAGGAAGGGTTCAAGTCAGTTTAAAAACAACAGTCGAGAACCAAAATGAGCAGATTCTTGCTGTAATCATTCCTCCTGTTCATACTGACCATTAGAAGATCCTTTCATAATGCACTTACAATGTAAAGGATGGAGGACAAAATCCACAGTCCTCCTTCTTTGTGAAAAAAATGTATTTAAAAGTTGATCTGAAGCTAATATGAAGCTTCAGCCGTCCAAATGAAGTCAAATCAAGTAGATATCTGTCAACATTACAGTCTTTTTAGTGCCAAAGTCCCTTTTTTTGTTACTATACTTCCATCACAGCTCAACAGAGGAAACACAAAGAGGGAATTTGATGTTAAAAACACTGTAAATGTGTCATATATCTACTTGATATGACTAACTCAGACTGCTGAAGCCTCATACAACATATTTAACATCAACCTTTAAATGCATTTTTACAGGAAATGACTGGATTTTGTCCTCCATCACTTTACATTGAAAAGAGAGTTTTTTTTCTTGCCATTGTCGCTAAGTGCTTGCTCATGTGGGAATGTCGGGTCTCTTTAAAATTAAAACCTGAAGAGTTCAGTTTAGAACCTGCTCTATGTGTAAAGTGCCTTGAGATGACTTTGTTGTGATTTGGCGCTACACAAATAAAGATTGATTGATTGAAAGCACATTTGAAGATCTTTCAATAGTCAGTATGAACAGGAGGAATGATTACAGCGAGGAACTCTTCATTCATACATTTGTGTGTATTGTGACGTGCAGGTTAAGATTTCTTTTTTGCACCTTCGCCCCCGAAAAGGTCAATTTTGCTTTACTGTATTTAAATGAGTAGATGTTACAAATCACACTACAATACTACAACTACTACTGTACTACTGAATGCAAAACAAAATCAGAGTAGCAGAGTTAAATCAGTATCTCTTTGAATGAGATGCTGATTCAAGATCAGAACTGTAATAAACCATGATGTAGGATCTTCTTGGTGGGAATAATCACATTAATGCAATCTCTTATATAGATCTCTTGTAGTAGTAAGACTATGACTTTTATTCCAATACAGTAACAATGATACTCTTGTGATTCTACACATACTATCTTTAATAATACAGAACTTATGGTGATAAGTCCCAGTGTTACTACTATGAGAAATGTTAGAGATTGCATTCATGTTATTGTTTCCACCAAGAAGAGTAAGTTAAATATACAAGGGGCGTCCAAAAGTCTGAGACCACACTAGAAATCTTGTTATATTTTCATGTAAACCTGGAAATAATCAGACAGTTTAAATTCAGAAATGCTGAAAAACACAAGAAGCAATAAGATGCAAAATGAAGAAGAGATATTTAAGATTGTGAACTATTTCCAGGTGAACAGATTCATTAAACTCTATCTTATCTATCAGCAAATATGCAGCACTGACCAACTTAAACCATTTCTACAAAAGGTCAGATTTCCTTGAGTTGCGTCATTTCCATCGAAGCGTTAAGTTGACGCTCAGGTCGATCTCATCTACTTATCAGAGGCTCGTTGCCAGCCGGCGTTCATGTGTTCATGTGTTATAAATATATCCGTCTCAAGTTTCCAGCATATATCATTGCTTACTAAGCAGCATCGTGATGGTGAGAAAGAAAGATGGGGTCAAAAACAACTGAAAGTGTAAGAAGAAAAAGTGCAAAGAGGGGCTTTCTCTGCGTCAGATCAAGGCTACACTACAGGTTTCTCAGGGGGGCAATGAAGAGAACTCTAAACTCTTTCACAGAAACAGTTGTGTCCAAAAACCCCAACCCCTAAAAACACACCTCAAAGCTTTACAAGAACTACACGAAGACTAAAAGAAGACCAACGAGTCCTGGCTCCTCCACAGTCACATTCAATGACCTCCGCCACATTGAATTTTTATGAGGGCAGTTGGAAGTCTGAGAAAGCCAGGCATACCGTGACATCCCAGAAGGTCTTTGGCACATTGTCAGATCCTGCCGGGTTAACATGGGTCATCAGGTTTAGTACCAACATGTATAGACTATTAGCAGCGTGAATGCATGCTGTTATTAATCCAAAAGGTGGGGGAGCATACCAAATAGATATAAGATATTCTGAAATTCATGTGCATTTTTTGCAAAGAGTCAACTTTTAACTCAAATTCTTAAGCTGATAAAAAAAAAAACCTATTAATAGTCAATAGTCAGTGTGAACAGGAGGAATGATTGCAACCTCTTTCACTTTCATATGGACACCTGACAGTTGATTTTTTGAAACCATATTTGAGAAGTAACTCTATGTATACTTAGGCGTAGCACATACAAGTGTAGTTCAGAAGTAGTTCAGGGACTTGATTACTTCTTCATTCATTTTGGGAAAAAAAAGTGTGTATAGGACGTTTGGGCCCCACCTTTTATCTGAAAAGCTACTTAAAGTTCAGTGAAATTGGGAGGACAGTTAGGCTCTATAGGCCAAGAAATGAGCGCTCTGTTTTAAGGGTGGATAACTCACTTCACCATGTGCTGTTTGCTGTTTTTTTTGTTTTAAGCACTTTGTCTCTAAAAGGTTTGGTTTTCCCCAAAAACCACAACAGCCACCAGTGAGTCAACGTGACATTCACGCTCATACACTGATGTTTACACCTTTTTGTTGCATGCACACAATCATGCACACAATCATCCCTGAAGGGCTACTGACGGTGAGGCAACCTTTCTTTGAAGCAAAAAAACTATTGACATATACCAAATCGTCAAGCTCAACATTTAAATGCAACATCGACGAAAAGTCCTAAAAACCTAATTTGCGATGTGGGACAGTTGATAGCTCGGGAAACAAGCGAGTAAATGGACCTCAAATGAAAACATCACATTTAATTTAAGAGTACTTCACCTAATTTTATTGAGTGATTAAGATGGCACAGTACAAGGCGTGATCCGGACACATAGTTTAGGGTTAGTACTAATAGAGACGTTGGAGATTCTAGCTTGTAACTGGTGATGGTCTTATAAAACCAGTGGTGACCCAACAGCGTCCTCAAAGCCACCTAACTTGCATGCTCTCTGTTTAACAATTGGTGCATGTGCAAAATTAGCATAACCCAAATGAATGGGACTGTCCTGCACAGTAACAATGAAATCGACTCATTTAGTGTGTTACAAGATTAGACAATCAGACATGCATGTTGAGCCTAGTGAAGCAGAAATTGAAAGTGACACCGAATATAGTGATGAGTAAACAATAAAGTGATAACTGAAAAAGATAGGAGTCGATTCGCAGACGGATAAGGAAGTATGACAGCGCAGAAAGGGGGTTTATCTCTTCACTGGCTGGACAGAGGAGGCCTGGAAGCAGGTGAGCTGTAGCTGCATGCTGCTCTTAAACTTATTCAGCTGCTCCTCCAGCAACCTGGTAGACGAAAAAAACAACAACAACAACAAAAAAACACATGTAATTCATCTTAAAAGCAGAAGGTGTATTTATTAGCAACATGTGCCAGAATCAGACTCACTTCTTATCAGCTCCGTTGTGCAACTGAGGCAGGGCGTCTAAAGCCAGTTTGAAGCTGGCACTGGAAGACAAAGCACGTTTATTAAATGCAGCAACCAAGAAAATACTGTTTAAAATAAGTGCGTGTATGTATCCAGGCATGCACATACTGACCTACCCACATGAACACACACACATACACATGCACACACACACACACACGCAAACACCGCAGTGCATGCACACAGCAGAACCAGATTACTTTCACTTCCTTTCTATAACCCACCAAGTAACATAAATAGGGATTGTAATGAGGGATGTGCGACTGCTAAGATTTATGTCTGTGACATTCATGGCCATAAATCACTGGGGCAACAATATGCGAGTTCCCATCTGTGGCACCACACCATGTGAAATGTGCATGTGTGTGTGTGTGTGTGTGTGTGTGTGTGTGTGTGTGCTGCACTCACTTGCTTTCAGCGTTTAGGTATGTGGCTATGGCATCTCTCAGAGCACAGAGTTCAAGTCGTGCCTGAGGAAAGTGTGAAAAGGGGGGGTGAGGGGACGGGGTTAACAAAGTACACAAAAAAAAAATGGGGGGAGGGAGGAAAACAACAAAAGGCGATAATATCACATCACAAACTGTCAGCAGTTGATAGGTTGAACTGAAATATGTTATCAGAAACGGCAGGTAAAACCCCGACGAGTCTGAGGGTCGATTTGAGTCAAGATCTTTTACTATGAGTGATATGAATGCTGTGTGCGTGTCGGTGTGTTTGTGTGTACCTGCAGGGCTCCGTTTTTGCTGAAGGAGGAGACGCACTGCATAAGGCGGCACATCTCGTCCGCTACTGACTCGACAATTTTAGACAAAACCCGAGGAACCAGATCCTTAGAGACTGTGAAGACCTGAGAGAGTTGGAGATAAAGACATACACACACACACACACACACACACACACACACACACACACACACACACACACACACACACACACACACACACACACACACACACACACACACACACACACACACACACACACACACACACACACACACACACACACACACACACACACACACACACACACACACACAGAAGACACCTTGTAAATACAGAGCTGGATGAAAGTGCTCAGTGTGTAGGAGGAGGGTGTGCTGGTTTGGTCTCACCTCAGCGTGAACTGTGATGATGTTGACCAGCGCTTCCTTTAGGTAGTTCCTGACACCTGAGGGAGAAGAAGACACGACTCCAATCAAAAGTACAGACACAGCGTGATGAAAAGATGCTGAGACAGAGAAAGAGAGAAAGAGAGAGAGAGAGAGAGAGAGAGAGCTAACTAGAAAACAGTTTTCATCATTCCTTACGTCATACACCTCTTGGTTATATTCTCCCACGAGGCCACTGAAAGCTTCATAAATGGTTTTGGAGTATTTTGAGTGGGTAAATTAAGTATATGAGTAATTTAAACACAGTACACACAACATTTTGACTCCAGATGTTTTGCCAGATGTGGCCTCATTAAACCCCAAAGACTCAAGTAACATCCTGGTGCTTCCCAACCCGACTCAAGACTCAAAAGGCTCCAATTTGTGCAAAGTATAGATGTTGAAAAAGGTGCAACTTTAACGCAAAAGTCCATAAACAAGAAGCGATAGTGCTCGATTCCCCGGTGAAACACAAGCAGAGTCAGCGGGAGACGGCTTTGCGGTCGTCTACGATCGATCTCTAAACGAGCTGGTGTGACTTGAATGAGAAAAATAAAAAAGACACGAGAAAATAACAACCCACTCGAGTTTCCAGTTGATAAAAGGGAAGAGAGAGTCTGGCACTTTTAATCTGTATGTGAGGCGTTCGGGGCTTATTTCAAACTCGTTTGATTAAAAAGTGAAGCTTACAAAGAGAGGAGATGTGCTTGGTTATGAAATGATAAGAAAAGTAACTGTGTTCCCAAACACACATACTGCTATCGTCATATTCTGTTTCAAGAGCTAACCAATAATAATAAACGATTCTCCAGATTTCCATCATTTGTGCTGAAGAAGCAGTCACGAGAAATGACTTCATCTTTCTTTATTTGTCATTATTAATTCATTAATATTAGAGATTTGATGCTAAAAAGAGTAAAATCATGCATTTTAAAGATGAAACTATGAAATTTACAATCAGCTTTTCATGCAAATATTCAACGTACTGAGATAAAAACCAGTAGAATATTGTTTAAATCCACTCAGATATGTGTTCATGAAGGACGTCTTAACTAACTTATTTGTAGTGTTTTATATCTTTAAGGTTTGTGATGGACGTGCACATCCAGACAGATGAATAAAACAGCTGCTGGACCAAAACAACAAATATAAAAACAAGAGAAAAGTCTTCAGGTGTGAGGAAGAGCATTGAGCTCTAAACGTCACGCTGGTGATATCCACATAAATACCTGCACTGGGAGCTGCAGTGTGCGGACTTTTCTCTTGTTTTCCTAGTTTTACACCTGCCTGATTATAATGTCTGTTTCAGATTGTTAGGAAACATTTTCTCCATCTTATTTCCTTTTTTTTCATTAGGGCTGGGTATCATTTAAAAGATTACGATACCACCACCGATCCAAGTATCCTTAAAGTGAAACCTCCTTCTTCTTTTGGCGTATGTCCTTAGACCTTCAGCTCCGTAGAGGCGAGCCAGTCCAGTGTTTCCTCGTCCAGGTCAATTAGACCATGATCGCCATTCGGTGGCCGGTGTTTGGAGCCGCTGGTTATAACGTGTTCTGCAGTTTGTAGTGGATCCCCACATTTGCATTTGCAGTGGCATCCAGGCATATGAGTCCAAAGAAAGTATAGTCATGGATCATGGATCAGATTTCATTTGTCCTTTGTCTCCTCTTAATAACTTTAAACTTCACAGCAATACTGATATAGTAACATCAGTGGATACACGTTATCCTCTTAAGGACAGTACTGACAGTTTGGCTGTGGGGTTTTCAATGTAATGGTGGAGCCTTGATGGTTCTGCTGGCTTCCACTGGTGCCTCCATCTTGCCTTGACCCAGGCAGCCTTGGAGGTATCAGATGGTGTTGTGTGGAGCAGTTGGGACTCGAGACGCGAGCGCTGTGGTGTCTCCGGTCCCACCTGAGTACACCTGATACCCATCATGTGAATAGAAGCATTCATTTGCATAACATGCCGCCACTCCTCCACATCTAAATTATTTGCATTTTGAAAGTCTTGCTGTTGATTGGCTGCGAACAAGTCCGTGCAAATAGTCTTATTTTCTAGCTCTGGGTGCAAAAAGGATTGATTGCAGGTATCGTTTGTTTCGATACTACTTGGTATCAATTTATTTCAGTTGATACCTTGAAAAGATATCAAGCACCGACGCTCAGCCCTAATTATCATTGTGATTCTGCTCTGTATGACGAGATTGATCCATTTATCAATCGGGACGATGGGTGCAAATGTGCCAATGTTGTTAAAATGTCAATGCTGGAGCCACATAATGGCAGGGGACCTATGCTGCAGGTTATTCCCCCCTCTTTCTCTGTCTCTGGTCTGTCTCTGTCTCTCTCTCGTTATGCCATGTACTACCAAATAGAGGCAAAAAACCCCAAAAAATAATCTTTAAACAAAAAAAGGAGAACAAAGATAATGCTGATTAATATGCATAGTTTCATTAATAACAGAATGAATGAATAGATAGGCTTGAGCTGTGTGACATCTTTCTTTCCAACACAATCATCATCGGTGTGTCACTCTCTCTGCTGTGTGAGCGGAGAGCACAGTCACCGTGTTGCCTGGAAGTAAATAACATTTAGTAAACTTTAAAAGTGAAACGACGAGAGAAGACAACAGACCGAAAGCACTGAAACTGGATTTCTAATGCCTTTCAGCGCCCACAGTCGCACACGAAAAAAGTGCAACAAGTGAAAGTATCATATCCTAGAACTGTGGTTTAGTGTCCAAAATGTTCCTCTTTCACATGCAGCCTCACCACACAAACACAGACCGGCAGGAACAAACCAGAGCAAGGCCCAACTTTCGATCCATGCCGCCTTTTTCAAAAACTGTGTAATAAGCCGCTGCCCATCTGAAAAATCCACTCAGAGCTCTCTCTCACACACACACACACATGCGCACACACAGAAAACGTTGCTTCACATCCTGTGCTAAAGGTAAACCACATATACACATATAAGTTTCACCTGGGTTTGGAGTGCATCTGGTGAGCGAAAAGTCAAACATAACTCATAAACAATCACACACACATGCACACACATACATGCACACACATACATACATGCACACACACACATTGCTACACACCCACAGTTAAAAACGCAAAAGGCCACGAGGGGGGCTGCCTGAAATCATCTGAGTGGTGCTTACAGTAAGACATCAAAGAGACGTACTTTACACATGACACACGTGGACCACAAAGACACAGATCAGACCAGACATGTTGAGTTCTCATCCCACAGGACTGTTAGGAAACAACATTTTCTGATATTACCGAGGTCAGTTAGTGGTTTTTTCGGGGTGGTTTCCCCCCCTCCTCCCCTTCCCCCTCCCTAGGTCGTCTCCGCCTCACATACAAGCGTTTATTTACCACTATGACACGCAGGCTAACAGCTTTTTTACTGACTTCCAGCGAGGCCCCGCTGCAGCGAACAGTACCTGAAGGTGTTTGGCAGTCTCTCCAGTCAAAGTATCCGGCGTAGATGCCCGGCTCCAGAGAACCAGCGATGGGATCGGCACGCCTCTCGATGTAGGCCTCAAATAGATTCCTGTCCAGCTCCCTCACAGCGTCCACACTCACCTGCATAAACATAAGGAAATACGTATATATATATAAAGATATATGTGCATATTCTCAGTGTATTATTGTATGTGCATTCTATATATATCATTATAAATGTGTTATGTATGTTATGCATGTAAGAATCTGTTAAAAAGATGAATGTAAAAAGGTTAAAAGGGTCGGTGTTATAAGATAATGCTTCAGCCGACACCTTTTCAGTCAGAAACTGCCTCTTTTTTTTAGGTTGTCACTGTTTGTAAAAGGAGTTGAAAACAAGGACACTTTTGTGTTTGAGTTGCATACATCTAAAAATGATCAAACTAAACTAAACTCAACCAAAGTGCTTCACATAGGTAGACGTGCAAGCTTAAAAAAGGAGCGAAAATATAAAATAGAACTAAATTTAAGGACAAAGTTAAAACCCAAAGAAAACAGATAACAAATAAAACAGCCAGATAATTTAAAGTGAGTCTTTAGATGCATCTTAACAGACTGTCTCATGGTCTCTGGCAGGCTGTTCCAGAGCCGAGGGGCCGCTTCACAAAAGGTCTCTTTTTTTTCTCTTCTCCATGAGCAGGGCTCATGCTAACATGCTAACATGCTAACGTGGGAGGATCTGAGGGGCCTGTTGGTGTTGTAAAGGGTGAGAAGTTCTCACAGATAAATATGTGGGAGCTCTGTGAGGCTGAATGTTAATGTTGGTGAGCTTAAATGAAGATGCTAAGCTAAGTTTAGCATCTTAGCTTAGAGTCTTAGCAGGATAATATTTGCTAATTAGCACAAAACACAAAGTACAGATGAGACTGAAGGGAATGTTAGTAGTTCTGTATTTTTTGGTGTTTGCTCATAAACTAAAATATTGGTCAAATTGAACTTTTGACCTGATGATGGTGTTTGATGAAAGTTAAGAGATAAGTGATTACATTTCATCTGAAGGAGGACAAGAATGTAAGCAGCTAATTTCATGGCAATCAACCTCAAATATCAACCTCACGGTGGCTTTAGAGGCAGATTCAGAGGATCACTATAGTCAATAAAATACATCGTCATAAATGTCTGTACAAAAATTCACATTAATGCATCCAATGGTTTATGATATATTTCACTATATTGTACATTTATACATATTTATACACCATATTTATTTCAGCAGCTATTTCATGTGTATAAAGATACTGTATGTTTATATACTTGTCATGAAATTTGGCAAATATATTCATGTCATCATGAGGATGAGTTGCAGTAACTTTGGCGATTCAGTAACTATTCTAACTATTTTCTTTTCTATTATGTCTCAAGTTTTTTTTATTGAAATTGACCTGCAGATGTGTCCAAACAAAAGTTCCTTCTTCTTCTTCTTCTATTCATCTGAAGTCATGATCAAACTGCAAATGCACGTTTTAAAAAATCTGATTGAATGTGACCGACTGAGCTCCAAATGAATGGGTTTCTTTTTTGAATTCATCATTTAGACATCATTTTTACAACATTATGACGATATGAGCATGATACAATTCCACTAATAGTCACTAAATGCTTTATTGAGTTATCACCCAGTACCATGAGAGAAGACATAACTACATATCCAAATTATACCATTTCATTGTTTTAGTGCTGATAATTTGCAGTATTATAACTTTACATGAATTCAATATCATGTGTAATATCCCTTTTCTATTTTAGTTTACTTACTTCACTAAGTTTATCTTACTTTTACTGTTTTACTCTATTAAACACTGGTGTTAGTGTTTACTCCTTATACACACGTTACATTTAATACTCTTTTGTTTTTATTCTTATGTTGTCATTTTGATTTGAATTTGATCTCTAACACAAGACTTTCCTTCAGGATTAATAAAGTTTAATCTTATCTTATCTTTTTGCAGAGATAACGTGTGAGGAGACAACTGTATAGTGTGTCTGCACAATGGAGGAGTCCTGTTCAAAGCTTGCTCAAAGGTTATTAGAGGATAATTCAAACATAAAAATCTAGACAAACACTCATATCTCGCTTTCAAATTATTAATGAGGGACAAGAAGTAAAAGTCTAAATTGGTCTTTCAAAGAAAGTGATGTTGAGCTCTTTCACTGGAAAGACAACCAAACTCTTCTTTGCTTTGTGATTCAGCCATTAGTCATTGTGTGCAGTTGTGTGAGTGTGTGTGAGTGTGTGAGTGTCTTTATGTTTGTGTGAATATGTGGAACTCTGCTTCCAAAATGATGACCTTTATTTAAAAAAAAAAAAAAAGATAAGTCATATCTCTGCTCAGAAGAGCGCGGGATCTTTACCAACTCTCATCAACTTTGTTGTTAATCGCAACCTTTTCTCATCAACTGTATGAGCAACAAGATTAAAACAAACCTGAGGACTCATTTATTTATGTGAAGATATCAGACAGTTATCTGAAAGCTGAGCAGCAGATTTAAGTGTGTGAGACGGTGGCGCTGATCACTTCACTGACCCGTGTGATCTTCTCGGTTCCTGTGAGTCCGTGTTTCTCAAAGTAATGAGCCAGGTTCAAGAAGGTGCGTCTCTCCAGATACTGGCAGTTACTGAGGATGATCAGCAGACGTTGCTCCTGCAGAAACAAGGAGAAGTTTATACATCTATACATGTGAAGACTCCATTTGGCAAAAAACATTCAGATCTAAGTATCTATAATGTCACATTCTCCTAAAAATGTCCTAAATTACTGAAAATGTCCTGACTTTTTAAAAATGTCTTCACCTTCCTTAAACCTCTTCTCATCCCTGAAATACCTCCACTTTGCAAAATGTTGCCACTTTCCTCAAAAGCCTTAAAAGTCCTCATTTTAATTAAAGTACATGTCTTGGTCCACTTTCTAAAGATGTCCTCCGTTCTCAAAAAATGTCCTAACTTTGCAAAAATGTCCTGAATTACTGAAAATGTCCTTTGTAAAAACATCTTCACCGTCCTTAAACGTCTTCTCTTCCCTTAAATACCCCAACTTTGCAAAATGTTGTCACTTTACTTAAAAGTCCTAATTTTAATGAAATATCACCTCTTTTCAAAAATGTCCTCATGTTACAGAAAGCGTCCTCACTTGTCAAAAGTTACCGCTTTCTGAAGAAGTCCTCAATTCCCAAAAATGTCCTCACCTTGCAAAAATGTCCTGACTTTTTAAAAACATCTTCACCTTCCTTAAACCTCTTCTCTTCCCTAAAATACCCCAACTTTGCAAAATGTTGTTACTTTCCTTAAAAGCCTTAAAAGTCCTCATTTTAATTAAAGTACATGTCTTGGTCCACTTTCTAAAGATGTCCTCCGTTCCCAAAAAATGTCCTAACTTTGCAAAAATGTCCTGAATTACTGAAAATGTCCTTTGTAAAAACATCTTCACCGTCCTTAAACGTCTTCTCTTCCCTTAAATACCCCAACTTTGCAAAATGTTGTTACTTTACTAAAAAGTCCTAATTTTAATGAAATATCACCTCTTTTCAAAAATGTCCTCATGTTACAGAAAGCGTCCTCACCTTGCAAAAGTTTCTGGAATTACTGAAAATGTCCTGACTTTCTTACGTCTTCACCCTCCTTAAACGTCTTCTCCTGCCTCAATTACCCAAAATGTCCTCACCTTCTTAAAATCTCATCACTTTCCTTAAATGTCCTCAAATTGCAAAATGTTGTCACTTTCCTTAAAAGTCCTTTTTTTAATGAAATATCACCTCTTTTCAAAAATGTCCTCACATTTCAAAAAGTTACCACTTTTTTAAAGTTGTCCTCAATTCCCAAAAATGTCCTGACTGTCTTACTTTTTTAAACGCCTTCTCCTTCTTTAAACGCCTTCTCCTTCTTTAAACGCCTTCTCCTTCTTTAAACGCCTTCTCCTTCTTTAAGCGCCTTCTCCTGCCTCAATAACCCAAAATGTCCTCACCTTCTTAAAATATCATCACTTTCATTGAAAGATCCTCATTTTAATGAACTTTGACCTCTTCTCAAAAATATCACTTCCCTTAAATGCCCTCATTCTGGGAAAAACATCGTTCCTTTCCTTAAATGTCCTCATTTTACTATAATGTCATCTCCTTCCATTAATTTGCCCCCTTTAAAACTTATCCTTTAAAAGTTGCCGTCAACTTTCTTAAAAAAGAAAAAGTCCTCTCTGTGACACACTGCTGCGTTTAAATTCATAAACAAACTGTGACAGCGTTGCTGACACAATGGTTAGCCTACATTCTGACAACCACAGGTGATGTCATCGCTAGCAGCAATGTGTTTTTCACACTCGTTCGTACCGACCAACATTAGAGGCTGATGGGAACTGAAATGAGTCTCTACTAAGTAATGCCAGCCTGATATCCTGCTACTTTGTTTTCTATCATGCCAACGACTCAAATACCAGACTTTTTAATATCATGTTTAAAACCATTCTCTGGTCAGCTGCACATTTTTGTGTGAGTCTGACGGGTTCAACCTTGCTACACATATTTAGGGTGGGGAATCCCCACCTGCACCTTGCTCCATTTCCCTTTACCAGAAGCACTCATACGCCCTACTCTTCTTCCTCCTCCTCCTCCTCATCCTCCCCTCCGCATTAAACCCCTTCACTAACATCTTCAACAAGTTACAGGAAATGAGGACGTATCTAGCCTTTTTTTGGTCCACAACCAGGAAACAGGCTGATAACATTTCGTGGTTTGAATGAGTGAGACACATGTTTGTCTGGTTGTGTGAAGGAGAGAGAAGGCCCACGCTTTGGTGACGCTGGCAGTCACTAGACGTGGGATTTCAGGTGTATTAAAACAATAACAGCTTAAAGGAAATAATAAAGGAAAAGAAAAAAAAAAAAAGCTTACAGATGTTGGACTGAAGCCCTCTTGAATGCTGGTAAAACGATCCGGAGATGACAAATCCACTGAAATATTGCTGCACACACACACACACACACACACACACACACACACACACACACACACACACACACACACACACACACACACACACACACACACACACACACACACAGAGGAGACATTTCTACATCAATTTTCTACACTTAAATTAAAATATATACTTAAAGTGCATGAAAAGTTACCCAAATACTCACTGAGATGAATTCATATCTCCATCTTTCTTAGTGCTCAGCTGCTCCAAGCAGTGGATGAAAACCTGTGTAAAACACACATATATCAGGTATGTATCATATCTAACTCACCGAGGCACGCAAGGGGAATCAAGTTTATTTGTATGGGAGCACATTTCATAAACAAAAGGCAAAGTGCTTTTTGCATTTGCTCCAGGTCTGTGGTGCACACTATCTAAACACTGCTTCTTCATGTTTAGTCGGCACTCTCAGATCATCCATCTATCAAATGACCTGAGAGGCAGAGAGACTTCTAACACTATTCTCTGGAAGTCAGTGGAGGCCCGTCTGGGAACTGATGTGATGTGTTCATTTTTCTTGAGAAGAAAGACCGTTACAGTAATCCAACCTAGCTAGAAATCAGAATGTGGATTAGCTTCTCTCCTGTCAAGTCCTGCATGGATATGAACATTTGAATTCATGCTATGTTTTATAAAGTAGAAAGCAGAAGACTTATAATTCATCTGTGGCTTTTAAAGTTGGATTTTTATTTATGTTTTGACTTTTTGGTTTCTAGAGACGAGCGCTAACTCTCAGCCTTTCCTTTCTTTTTGCAAAGACAGCTATCTCAGTTTTGTCTGCATGATCACTCCTTGCGGCACCGACACTGTGTGATAAGAGCAGTCCTGCAGGTTCACAGTGTGTCACAGTGTCTGACATGGGTGTAATATATTCTTGGTTGCAGTCTATGTCAGACTATAAAATGCCAATTTCGAGAAATTAGCTGTGATGAATGCTTGGTGAGTTAGCTGCATTATGACACAAATGGAGAGAAAAATGATGCATAACCTGTGATAAACTGAAGCAATCTAGTCTTGGTCATTGTGCTGGAATTTGTGTGTATTAGTATCATTATGCCAGCTCACATGTGTTTTCTGCATCGCTTCATGTTGTATTCTGTGTAAACGTTGGTCACGTCAGACCTGATCTTGACTGGAAACCAAGATTTTATCACTTTTCTCTCACATTTGTCGCTGATTGTGTGAGACAGACAGGCATGGGGCAGCCTAAAGGGGCCTTACAGAGCAGATTGGGAGCTAAGATTGTAAAAAAAAATTGTGGATGGATTTCAAGTTTATGAATTTACTAATTTCCTATTTTTTATGTTCTGCTGAAAACATCTTTAATGACACCAAACTTGTCACGTCGGGTGCAGGATGACTGATTTTACCTTCATGATGCTCACACTGAGCTCGGAGGCTTGGTCCTGGACTTGGTCCAGCTGCAGCACCTGCAGAAAAAAGAGTGAAACACAACAAACTGCATCAGTGTCTTTTTTTGTGTGTGTTATTGATAGTGTTGCAGGATGTAGGTTGAAATTTGACTGCTTTTCTCAAAACTTTAGACAAACAATTATTTATCATGATTCTCCATCTGTGGGAACTTGAACCTTCATTTTTCTCTACAGAGAAAAATGTGGATTCAAAACATGTTCAGGTTTCCATTGTAGGGAAAACATCCTCAAGTACTTTGAGAGTTTGATTTGATTTGACTTTATTACTTTGGTTTTGTTCAGTTATACTTTATTTACAGCAGCGCCTTTTGCAATGGTAGGAATAAGAGTTTGAGTGTGAGATATTGACAGTATGTGAGAAACAAGCCTGCAAACACTTAACTTGTCAATGGAAAACATACGATTTGACACGAGAGAGCAGGCACTTAACACACGAAGCATCAATCTGAGTCCAAACTGTTATCACGTTTATAATACAGCAACTCTGCTTTAATGATCGCAGGTGATTATCTCACATTGATCTCTCCCGGTTTGGTGTCCAGAGGTTCTTTGAGGGACTGCAGCATCTGGATCATGCACTGTTCAAACTGCGACGGCTGCACACAAAGACGAACATCGGGAGAAGAAAACAGACAAAAAATTGGTTCCAGAAAATATTTATACAATTTTGAACTTCAACATGTTGCAAGAAACTCAGCACATTATGAGTTATATATAGACATTATACACCATATCTATCAAAAGCCATTTCCCCCTTATTATAATAAAGAAAGCTGCAGAGTGAAAGTGAAAAATGCTAATATGAGGGCAATATTTATATCATGACTGCAAGAGGATGTCTGTCATTTCTCATTATGAAATAAGAAGTGCTGCTTTATGCAATAATACATCCTTACCAGACTAGTGATGCCTTCATTATCTACAACCCAGTCCTCTTTCTCAGCGAGCCTCTTGACATCTGAGTACAGAACACACACGAATAAAAAAAACGGCAATTACTTGAAATCTTTCAACAGTTTACTGAGCTGGTATACAACAGGAAAAAAAGCCTCTTTGAATATGAATCCTGATCACTTCCATACAGGATCATTACACCAATAACAATATAAACAGAATTTGTTTATAAAAAGGGGAAAAACCACAACGTGATATAAAAAAAAAAAAAAAATTCTGTTGTGACCACAGTTTGATGTGAATGTGGGGGAGAGTTAAGCGAAAACCAGTCACTCTTCTCAAAATGACCACAAGTGAAACCGAGCATGTCTGGTTTTAGTCTCGTAACACTTTCTCCATTACTACCCTGGAAGTCCTATGTGCTAAAGGTGACATTTGAGGACAACGACTGACCAACGATCAGAGGAGGAATGCAGCATCAACTTATCTGGGGTTCAAAGGAATATCGTTATTATTGTGAAGCATCAGTTTTTAAGTTTCATAAAGCATTGGAGGGACAGTAGAGTGTAACTATGATGCATTCAAGGGCTTTTTAGTATATATATACATACTGACCACTTAGAGAAAACTTCATGCTGATACATATTTAGTGTTTTTTTTTTCATGTGCTTATGATTTATCTCTTTAAATTTTAATCTTTTTGCAGTCGTTTGCACTAGTATGTCCTTTTAATGACTTTAATGCAAATTATTTTATGCTGCAATCTTATATCTTATGCTCTATTTTAGTCTAGCTTTTTATTTTCTTTCTCTCTTTCTATTTTTCGGTACTTTGTTTTATTTTTTTTTATTATAACTGGGTTCTTTTTTTCTTGTATGTTTTAATGTTTCCAATTGCTTCTCTTAAATGTTTGTTTTTATGAAAGCACATTGAGTTGCCCCTGAGTATTACAATGCACTATATAAATAAAGCTACCTTGTATGTAATATGGAAGTAAAAATAGAAAAACACTTCAAATGCAAACAAATAAAATTGGTATTTGTACTTTCTAAGAGGAACTAATATAATTAGAAGCTTATTTGCATTTTGCTCTGATTTTTACAAACACAAACACACAAGATATCAGAAAGTTGGTTCAAATTCATCTTTATAAATCTTGGAATTTTTTAATTAAGCTTAGTTAAAACAAAAAAAAAAAGCAATAAAACTGTAGTTATTCCCTCTTCCTTACATAACTCGCTCCTCTCTTTTACCTTCTGCAGTGTGCAGCAGAGTCACGATGAGGCACTGGACTCTCAAGTCCAGCAGCAGATCCTGGAGCACCTGCAGCAAATCATTTGGGATCTCGAGGGCGGACAGCGCCTCGTGGCAACCTCTGGAGGTGAGACATCGGAGGAAATAGAGAGAGAGAGAAAGAGAGGGAGAGAGAGAGAGAGAAAGAGAGGGAGAGAGGGAGAGTGAGTGAGTGAGAGAGAGTGAGAGAGAGAGAGAGAGAGAGAGAGAGAGAGAGAGAGAGAGTGAGTGAGTGAGTGAGTGAGTGAGAGAGAGAGAGAGAGAGAGGGAGAGTGAGTGAGTGAGTGAGTGAGTGAGTGAGTGAGTGAGAGAGAGAGAGAGAGGAGAGAGAGACAGGGGGAGAGGGACAGTGAGAGAGAGAGAGAGTGAGAGAGAGAGGGAGAGAGGGAGAAAGGGAGAGAGGGAGAGAGAGAGAGAGAAAGAGGGAGAGGGAGTGAGTGAGTGAGTGAGTGAGTGAGTGAGTGAGTGAGTGAGTGAGTGAGTGAGAGAGAGCGAGAGAGAGAGAGAGAGAGAGAGAGAGAGAGAGAGAGAGAGAGAGAGAGAGAGAGAGAGAGAGAGAGGTTATTAAATGTTATGACAGGCATGAAGTTAAGAATTCCTCCAGTATCTGTGTCTCATATTCAAAACAATTAATTAGTGTGAGAACCTGACAATGTGAATGATTTGTGTGAGCCAGGCTCCGGTGAGCTCCGTCTTGTTCTCCCAGCCTCCGTAACAGTTCAGCTCCCCCTGTGACAGAGTGGAGGGGAGAAGGGCTCCCCGAACCAGCTTAACCAGCCGATTAGTCAATTCCTCGATCATTTTCTGCAAAAACACAGAGTACGCACAAACAAAAGGGGTTATGTGGCATTCACTGACATTTAAAAAACAACTGTGGCAAGCCAAAAAAATCTCAATACAACATTGTTTTTGGGTAAATGCCACATACTTTGAAGTCATTCTGTCTCTGTCTGGCGTTCTTCTTGGATTTTTCCACCTGTCCAGATTTCTCACCAGTCTGCAGAGAAAAAAAGAAGAAACACAGCGTTAAAATATCATCAATCAAGGTTTTTTTGATTTTATATTTAGATCAGAGACTTTAAATTATAACACCAACCACAAGTCTAAACACTATATTACCATGGAAACAGTGTCATGGATCATCATTTCACCATTTAAAGTAAATCCTGCAGGAATAGAGATTTTATGGCTTCATATCAGTACAGGGCTTTCATTAACTCAATCAAATTAAAGTCCAGAAACTAAAAGACAATATGGAGATAGCCTGTGCCTTAATGTATTGTTGATTATAATGTAGTGCCAGTGAAAAAACATTGTATTCCTCTTATAAAAAGGGGGCGTTATGAGATACCAAATTTAAACTAAAGTAACCCCACAAATGACAAAAAAACCCTATTTTCCAGTTCTACTACTTTCTACTTTTAGCTGGGATTGGCTCCAGTCAACCCGCAACCCTCTAGAGGGTTAATACATTTCCATTTCCGTTGAAGGTTTGTTCTGTGGATAATCCAGAATAACATGGACATTGCTTCTGGAAAGATGTTTTTGCTGCTATTTTCAACACTTTGAAATATTCTCAGAGCCAAAAATTAAATCCTATGAACTTTCAATGTATTGGGGTGGAGGCAGATATTTAAGGGGCAGATATCTCAGAACATATCCAGATAAAGCCAAAAGATAGCTAGAGGCTGTTATAGGAAACTGAGAGAAAATGTGTTTTTGTGCTTTGGGTGAACTACTCCTTTCTCCTTCTCCAGGATTTACCTCGCTAAAAAGACTCCCGTTAACGTAAGAGATCCAAAGCTTCCAGAAGTTAGGCAGCTGACCAATCACCACGTCCGACAGCTTCTCCACAAACTGCACCTGCTGCGGAGTCTCGAAGCGACACACTGGAACGAAGACACACACACACACACACACACACAATCATCTAAACAGACTGGGACATAAAATCTACAGCAAGGGTGTCAAACATATGGCCCACGGGCTAGAATCGGCCTGACAAGTATGATGCCATGTTTGAGGAGCAAGTTAAACTGTAAAATGCTGCTGTAGAGGTTTTTCCTGCCCTGACCATGAATACATACAATCATCTGAAAAACACTCAATACATATTGTGATCATATTTAAACCATTCATATATTGTGCATCACTCAGCAGCTTCTGTGAGACTGAGACATGGTTGAAACTGCACTCTTTTCTTAAGACATCCCAGGCTGATCATCAGTTTTGTAAATAGATGGTTTATTATAGTGATGTTTTATTACATATTATGAATATTATATATTATTTATAGGTTATTATGCAATGGTTTTACTGGTCCGGCCCACTTGAGATCAAACTGAGCTGTATGTGACAGGAGACTAGATGACTCTTTCACTACTCCCCTATATAATAAACACTAAATAATTCACTCACTAGTTATCAGCAAATCAAGATTTCGGACACTAACTAATCGTTGTCATTTTGTGTCGTCACCATCAGCTGTGAAGTCATGTGACAGCAGTTTTCTTTAAAAAGTGGAGCATTGCATTGTGGGATTGGTTAGTAGAAAGTAGCGTACATGCCGTGGATGCCACTTTGTTCGTTCCACTGTGGAAGATTTGAGGGAGCTTTATAGTAGATTTATTTACACACTCGGCATTCAAACACTGAAAATGAAGTGGGGGGGGGCGGTAAATGTAGTGCACTGTACAGTAAATAGCGTGTGATTTTGGACACGGCTCATGTGTCACAGACTGCTTCAAAGAATCACAGGAAAAAAATGAAAGAAATTCGTATCACATCATCAACCTCCAGCTTGTTTTTTTTTCTTTCTTGTTTGGTTGGTTGGTAATTTTTACCGTACAGTCTGGTGTAAGAAGACATATTGCAATTCCTTTAAGCATGACTCGTAAAATGTGATTCCCCTAAACACTGCACAAGGCAAAACAAACAAATGCTTACGCAGAGTCCCTCCGAAGCACCATGTGTGTATGTGTGTGTAAGTGTGTGTGTGTGTGCGTGTGCGTGGGCGAGCTGTGATATGATTGTGATACTCACTGCTGGGTCTTGGCGTTCGCAGGCTGCCCCCTCTCTTCAGAGACGCAGTGTGGCTGAGCCTGCCCAGGGCCGACGGACGGGTATCCCCCTCCGGATCCAGAGCTCCGACACCCACTGACACACATAACGAAAAGAGGAGAAGAGGGGAGAGAGAGAGAGAGAGGAGAGAAGAGGGGAAGGTGAGGGTGAGGGGAGAGGGGCGAGAGATGAGAAATGAAAAGAAACACATACTTCAGATATCAAATAATCAAATAAGCCATTTTCATAATTCCACATTCCTCAATAAGCTCAGCGGGCTTTCACACCAAACAATCCTCCCTCGGCCCTCTCGGCCTTTCTTTATTTGTGTTCTGATCCGTCTCTGCCCCGGCCCGCAGCTGAGAGAATGTCCCGTTGTTTCCAGGGTGAGGAAACAGATCTGTGGGCTTTGTGAAGAGCTGGGGTGAAGTGGGTTTACAGTACTTTGGCCACACTGGGCTCAGTTATGTGTAATCCTTTGACACGCGGCAGAGCACCACTAGATGGCAACGGTGAGCTGTGCTTGCAGCGACGAAACAGACAACGTCCCCTTTCTGCAACCACACACTCACTATCTCGGCATGGTGAGATAAGTTTAGCATTATGAATATGAGATAAACTTAAAGGATAATAGAAGCGGTGAAAGTTGACGAAACAGGACCGAAAGTGAAACATGCTGCAGTGCAGAGAGGGGGATCGAACTTACTACAAAGAAAACTGAAACTTAAAAAAAAAAAGAAAAAAAAAAGACAAGTTCGTGCAACGCTGCAACACGCCTACATGTAGTTTGTCTAAACGAATGGAGATGGATGGCCACATTTCCAAAACATGTCTCTGACACACACAAAGAAAAAGTGTTCTGGTGAGTCACAGACTGAATGTAGTGTGTAAGCAAGTATTGAGAAATCCCCAAAAAGCAAGAGGAGCAAATGCGGTCTAGGTTGGCCGTGCACACAACACAGCCATCCAGTCTAGAAAATGTAAGGAAATACTAAATTGAGTCAGATTATCTGTAAACACACACACTCACGCACACACAGACACACACACACACACACACGCACACACACACACACACAGCCCACATGGAGTCTTTCTCTGTGATGTTTTCCTCTCTTTTTACAGGGATGAGAGCTGCTGTTGATCCAGGTGTTGGGTGAACCCCTGGCGTCCTCAGAATGCGCAAGTGCATGTGTGTGTGTGTGTGTGTGTGTGGGGCAGTTTAGGTGTGAGTGCTCATGTACGCAGGGGCTATTATTGTGCGTTAAAAATATTCATTACACTTCTACGTTGTTTTCTTGCCAAAATGTTGAAAGGTTAAAATATAGGAAGCTCTCTCTCTGTGTGTGTGTGTGTGTAGGTGTAGGTGTGTGTGTTTGTGTGTGTTGGAGACACCGACACATCTCTTGCTCACTTCCTCATCAGGTTTGATGCGTCTCTGCAGGTCAGATGAGTTCCTGTTCCCCAAGAGGTCACTGACCCCGACCACACACACGTCTGCTTTTTGTCTAAAGTGGTCACATACACACCTTATGGATTCCTGTTTAAATTAAGTATATTTCCCACGCTACACAATCACAGAATAACATTATTCGTCTCTAATTTTTATCCCAAAAAATGTCCAGAGTTGTTGTAAAATTGTAATGTTTCCTACAGCCATCATAGCTTATGATAAACAAGGTTCTTTGAGACTGTAAAAGCTAAGAAAATATGAAAAATTAGCAAAAAAATGGCAAGAAATGGTAAATTAAAAAATAGTGTTTGCCTTTTTCAATATAAACAGATACATTCATTAATTTTGAGTTGTATAAAATCAATGATCATTAAAGCATCTACTGCCAAACACCTGTATACATGCGACGCACCCATCTGATTAATAGAACAGGCTTATTAGAAAAAAGTAATAATTAACACGTTTCTTCTAGAGCGGTGCAGACTCTGCCTAGAATAACAACCGCATGTTTCCTCGTCAAAACGCATGAACACGAGAGTTCCTCTAATTGTTCACTGACAAAAAGAAAAAAAAAAACCCTATTTTCCTACGGGCAAAAATTTCCTGCTAATTGTATTGACATTGGCAGAAGACGCGCTGTTCAGGATATAAGAGTACTGCAGTTTATAATTGAATGGGGCAGAGTCAGATTGCAGCACCACGGTTTAGACATACGGAAGCAACTTGCGCTGCTATGTTTCCTCACAAGAAAACTCCAGCTTTGGGCTTTTTGTTCCAACAAAGATGGATGGGTCTATTTCACATTTAAGGCAATTTATAGGGTAATTAAGGGAATCAAAACTATACTAGAACGGCCTCTGGCCTCATATTCTGGATGTGAACACAGCATAGTGTTATGGGAGACAGCGAAAATGACATCAGGCACTTGCAGACACAACCGACCAATCATAGAGGAATAATCCCTGCCACGTGTTGCGCTGACAAGAGCATAAAAGATGGTTTATGAATACAGCGAGCTGGTGAATGTGATATGAGGAGGAAGAGGAGGCCTAGCGAGCAAAGAGGGGCGGCTGTGAGGTATCGGTGAGGGGCTAAATGAGAGGAGGGTTAAGGGTGGGGGGGGGGGGGGGGGGGGGGGGGGGGGGGGGGTTAGGGGAATGTAGTGGATGTGGTTTTATGATAGTGGCTGTTCAAGGGGCTGCCTGGGTGGAGGGATGTGTCACGAGGCAGGGGTTTCATGCTTGTGCGAGAGGTGAGCAGCGAAGACCGAGGATGTTAAATAGCTACCAGGTGTGTGTGTGTGTGTGTGTGTGTGTGTGTGTGTGAGTGTGTGTGTGTGTGTGTGTGTGACAGCGGAGAGGGGACAGGAGACAGCTGTTTGCGGCGAAGAGCAAGAGCAGAAAAAGACAGATAAACAAGAAGGATTATATGCTTGTTTCTTTATAGGTGTTTGCTTCTGTAAATTTATATAATGACATCTGTCCTCACCAGAGACATGATGGTGTTCATTTAGTAAGTAAGTAAAGTTTATTTTTATAGAAACCTTTCACTGATACAAAATCACAACGTGCATACAAAACACACATATATGTATAAAGTGGAGCTTGTGACCACTAGTGGCTCTATGGAGAACTGTTCTAATGATCCAGTGATCTAATGGTCCATATTTTATTTTTAGTGAATAAAGATGCACATGGTTCACACACTTTAACACAATAACAATGATCAACAGAGCTGAATAAACCTCGAAAATAAGATGTGGGACCACTCTGACCTCCCATTATCTCTCTATCTATGTATTGTGTTTGTATTAGTTATCAGTAGTTTGTGGTTATTTCATTTAGCAGAATTATATTGAGTAAACCCAGCAATTGAGGACTTAAAACTTTAAGTCCTGGCCCCTCTAGAAGATAAGTCCTTATATATATTAGATATCAATGGAGGTATTGCTCTGAAGCCCTCTTTCATATCAGTTCAATGTCAGTTTAATGAGATTTTGGGGCTCAAAGAGTATTAAAGAACAAATTTGCAGTTCATTTAATGACCAGAAATGAAGTGCCACTTGATGAACATGTGCCCCAGAGGGTTTGGGGCCCTACAGTTTGGGGTTAACAGCCCTGCTGAGTGATAAGTGGTGGCAGCTACATACTATATATAGAAAGTAGTGTATATGGTATATGATGCCGAAAAGCAGGGAGGTTAAAAAAGCAGCTGGTTAATGTGAACATGGATGTAAAAGTTGAGGCATAATTGCAGGTTTCAAAAGATTTTATTTTCCCTTTTTTGTTCCTGATAAGTGAGTTTATGTGGCTGTGTGAATAATGACTGTCCTCTCTTAGTAGCACAGTTGGAGATACTGTAGTATAATATTATTCCTACTGATGCGAGTCAAAATCAGAGCAGAGTTACAAAGCACTTCTTGAAACTGGAGTCCATAATTTGTGTACTATGTGTCACCTAGAAGCTCTCAACTGTATAAAACTCCTTGTCTCACCATAAAAAACTGACGGATTAGAAAAGAAAAAAAATATGTCTTGTTTGGAAAGTCACATTTTGGGAGACAGTGACAAACAGCCTGTTTTGTCTTTAGGGTATAAGGGCTTGTTGTATTTATATAAGTTTGTAACTTTTAATTTATATATCTCATATAGTTGTTGATACGTGAATAAACTCAGGCCGAGTTCACATTAAACAATTTTCGCCCAGATTTTAACACTCGGCAACATTTGTTTTTTTGGAGATCACCGTCGAAAAGCCCCCAGATCAGAGGCATAAACGGCGTTGGCACGGCACTCACAGAAAACAGCGCTTGATCTCTATTTGTGAAGTGTTAAAAGATGTGCTTTGCTGATGCGTTGCAAATGCCCAAAAGATGTCAAGCAGGCTAAATATCTGGTCCTATCGGGGGGGGGGGAAAGCCATGTAACGACTAACAGCCAATGAGAGCGCGGGACACAAAGGTGAGGTACACACAAGGTGATGACAGCAGCTCCCTGAACCAAGTCTAATCATGCATCTATTTGTATTGTAATAATATAGTTTCTATCAGAGTCAGATACCTATGTTTCCACTGTAAAAACATTAATTCACCTCTAACTCAATCCTCGCTGCCCGTGTATCTCGCTCCCTTCTCTGACTCATATTCTTTTTGTTCCTTGTTTTTCTCTACAAAATCAACAGACTTTATTTCGTGTGTCTTCGTGACAAAACATAGTTTGGGAACCAGACAGACTCGTCGGGGATTCCTCCTGGTAAAAGATCTTGTAATGTGTGACACGCTGTCGCATATCAGTCATGTAGTGTGCAACCCATAACGACTTCAAGACTCCCAATTACACGACAGAACGCAGTGTAGTGTGAACAGTACAGCGATTTGGGCATAACTGTGTGTCGTGTGTGTCTCTGTGCATGTGTGTGTGTCTGAGTGGGAATTTTTTTTTTCTGCAAACCAGCAATTTTCTGAATAGTTGGGTTGCATGTGATTTGCATGCAATCTCAGATTCGCTCCCTGCCACATGTTGCTCTGCTGAGGAATGCACATGTGGACTGAAAAAGAGGGCCATCCCTGACATGATAATCAGATGATATTTAACTGGGGAGAGGCAGGGAGCAAACCAACCCCCAGATCCATCAAGCCTGAGCCCCGGAAACCACTGTTACCCTTAGCATTAGACATGTTTATGTTCCAGCTGCACTATGTGAGGCAGCCACCCACTCACAATGCATTTGTGTGGGTGCCTTTGTGTAAGTATGAGAGCAGGAGTGTGTGTGTTTGTGTGTGTTTGTGTGTGTTTGTGTGTGTGTGTGTGTGTGTGTGTGTGTAAGTGTGTTTGGCGAATCGCTGTTCTTCCTGAGCGGACGGTTTCACATCCACATTTTTCTGCTGGCTGATTTAACAGAGGAACGGCTTAATTGGGGTTAATTGTTTCAATCCATCTGTGAAGCTGTGTGTGAATGAGAAAGAGAGAGATTGTGTGTATATGTGTGTGTATGTACATGTGTGTGAATGTGTGTGTAGTAACATGTCAAGCCATGAAACCCAAATCCAAAGCCAATGCTCCCTCACTTTCATCTTATTCATACATTCATGAAAAAATAAACATGTGGGCCTTGAGCAGAACAGGCAGGGGAGGGCGGTGACGGAGAGGGAAATGCAGGCAGAGAGCTGGTACGACGAAGCTGCAGCTGGCTTTCTCTTCCCTCAGCTACCTTCAGACTCACATGACATCCACCAGCCGCCTGATTGGAAATACTAAATAGGGGCTTTTCACTTCGTTTGTAACGGGAGTCGACTCGGACATGTGTGCACTTGTGTGCATTACTCACCTCTCTGGCCACTGATGAACTCATCTCTGCAGTTTTGCATGAGCTGCAGAATCCACTTGTGCTGAGCGTAGATGCACTGCCATGCTGGGTCGCCTGGGGCATGCAGGTCAGAGAGGTACCTGTATGCACAGACACAAAAGGTGTGATAAATGAACATTAAATCGGAAAATCAAAGGAAATCACACACATTGCTTTCTTAAAAATAAAAAGGCACAAATCCTTGATTGTCCCAGTTAGTGTTTAGTGTAGAGGCGCGTAATTCAAATCAAGGACCTCAGAAATCTTTATCGATTAAAGATTAATTCGGTTAATTCGAAGGCAACAAAGGTCTCCTGCATCCAAAGCACACAAACATATATGTAGTGACCCTCCAGCAGTGACATCATCTCACTTTACAACACTAGAGAGATGTTACTTGTCGTGCATTATGTCTGCCGTGGAAGAAATGATCAAATTTTACTTTTCAGTTTGGTTTTGCAATAAGGAGATACTTATTGCTTGAATAGGATGGACACACATTTATTACTCTTCACTTTTCTGATCACACGTCAATCGCTGCGCATCAACATACACTCCCTTTCGTTCTCCTCCTTCAAATTTACGGGAAATAAACTTGGATATTCTCTGACATCACAATATTATTTTCTCACAATGTCTTTTCAAAGTACGGATGCTCAGGATGATATGGTGATCCTGGGCTTAGATAATAAGTGTATTTTTTGTATTTAGTTAATTCTCTGCTTAGAGTCAATTCATCTTTCTTCCAGTTAAGCATTCACACAGTGAAGATGTGGTGGTTTTATTTTGAAGGAGTAGAACGGGACTGAGTGCATGTGAATGTGCAGCTATTGACGTGTGATAGATATTTACTTTGTAGAAATATTTTCGTTTCCAAATAAATATTTTTGTTTTCAGAGACGAGTCTACACATGTTTGTGTATCCTACCATTTGTGTTGTTGTGTAGTTTGGTAATGCTTTGCTATAATCAACCTGCATCTGGAGATGGTGATGCTCTGTAAGGTCAGTAGCTGCCGGTGTTCGTACTGTTAGAGAGCGTCTCTCATCTGATTGGTCCTACTTATAATAATGCAATATCGAATGGAAACAATAACAGATGGAAAATATAACAGACGCACGAATCATAGAGCGCATCTAAAAACTCCCCCACGAAATGGAAAAGCTTACCACAGCCGATAATAATGTGTGATAACGCAACTGCTTTCTGTATGACCACAGCGGCGGTCGGAGGTATAAAATGCTCAGAAATCGTTTGTGCTTCAGAAAACATCAAACACACATAATCAGGAAAATGAACTACTACTAAAAGTACCGACCTCCGTACCCAACCCTACATATATATGGCCCTTATACGCTGTTGTACTTATGTGCACGTCATGTCTTCTTGTTATAATGTCGCTGAGATTGAAACAAGTAACGAGCCTGTTTCGACGATGTAAGGAGTAGAAAGTACAGATATTTGTGTTCAAATGTAGGGGGTAAAAGTAAAAAGTCATCATCTATTTAAGTACAGTAACGAAGTACAAATACTTAAGTTCTTCCCAACCCTGTAACTAACCTTCATGATTTTTAATAGTAAGTGGAAACTGGTGACATCGTGTCATTTCATCAATTTAGCTCCACCCAAAATCAACCTGAGCAGAGGTCTAATCAGAAAGAGAAACTGGAAACTCTTGTTTGTGGATAAAGAGCCTTTAGGAAATAAAACTACAAAAATATTAACATCATATTAGCACCAGAGATGCAGAAACATGATATTTCAAGTTAAGCACAAAAAAAGCGCAAATATTCATATTAATATACTTTCAAGCCACTTCTGCAGAATTAGAAAATGCCCCCGAGTGAGAGCGGCAAAAAAGACAAAGAATCTGTCCAAACACTGGTTGTGCCATTATTATTGGAAGATTTTAGCTGATCACAAATTGTATGTGTATATAATAGATAATAAATTGATGCCAAAAATGCCAAAATATGCATAAATGTGCATAGAGGACCATCTTCCCCTAAACTCTGCGAACACTCTCTTATCCATCATCGCAGCTTCTTCTCCCAGAAGTTCCTGGGAGTTTCCTGAGAATCGCTCAGTGACCTGCGGGATCTGAGATGACTCACTCTCTGGCCTGCGGCCTGGCTCCCTCTACTGTCATCGTATGAACCCGCCGCTTGTTTGTTTCTCATGAGGTGGCATCTTTCAAAACTTTGAGCAAGACTCTCAAGCACAAAACACATACATATATATACACACAGAGAGCTCCCACCATCCACGTGAAGAGTAAACAGGATGACAGCAGGATTAAAGATGTTGCCATGTGGTTGAGAGCTGGTCTCTGTGATCCTGACAGGTTGGTCTTAACAATAATAAATTGAGACAGACCACAAGTATGAATGGACAGATGGATAAAGGGGAAAAGAGATGGAAAGAAAGTCAGAGGCAGAGAGAAAAATAGAAACAGAAAGAAGAGAGTGGGTCAAAAGAAAGCTGAGAAAATTAGAGAACAGTCACAGAAACGTGAGACTTAGAAGAAAGTGGAGTTTTTTGGGCAGTGATGACGCAGACAAATAAAACCAAAGTACAAGATACATGTCGAGACTGTTTGTATGTGATGTGTAGAGATTGTGTGATGTGTAAAACATTAAAGCTTTGGAATTTTAGAATATTAAAAGTGGCTTAAAGTTTAATATTTTATATCTAAATGAGGCTATTTCATTCATTTTTTGGTGACTGTGTACTGTTACTTTAAGAGACTGCACCCTCGCTCATTTACCTTATTTAAACTGTTGAACTAAAGAATCAAGCAAAGGCTAGACTAGCCGGAGTCACACAGTTTAATACCATGATTAGATTAACCAGGAAAGAAAATTCTGTGGATTTGATCTGCTTGTGATAGGTGGAATAAAAGTTGTTTGTAAAATTACATCAGTTGGACCTTTATAGACTGTGATTACCAGCTAGGTTGCATTTTTAGCAGTAAACAGTATGACAACCTGCTCCTTATGGGATATGTTGTTGGATTGGAAACGTCAAATAGAGCCTCTGGATTTGGAATACCACTAAAGACTTTGTGGAAATAAACATCCGTTTCTAGCAGCTCAGGTTAGTGCATGAAAGACTCTGTACTGGTGGATAAAGAAACTGACTGACTGAGGACTGAAAACTGACATATTTGCAGCTTATAGTTATGCTAATTAGAATCAAACAGCTATTCTTTGTGTGTGTGACTGTGAGAGACATTGGTGCACTTTGCTGTACGTATGGAGGATAAAGATTCAACAGCAATGTAAAAACAGCTAGTGAAACATACAACCAAAGCTATGGAGGATACATTACAGAAGAAAATAGGCTAAATTGGATCAATTCATAGTGAAAAAGAATGAGATGCTTCATTTGATGGATTATGATGGTAATTTGGAGGTGGTGAAGACAAAGTTGGCTGTTGAGTTCAATCAGATCTTTAGAGTTTTATTAGCTTAATATCTCATTTAAAAAGGCTATTTTCAGCAGATTATGTCAGAAAAAGACATGAAGAATAATCAGCGGTATTAGTTTGAACCAATTTTATTCAGCGACTTCATTGGGCAAGTTGATGAGAGATGTTCACAGACATATGGAGGAAGCAAGGAAAGTCAGATAGCATATAATTAACAGCATCTAGGAAGTCCAAAGAGTCCAAGGCAAGCTCGGGTCGCTCTTCAGCATCTTCTGCTTGTTCTACACACTAGAAAGGTAAAATTGGAAAAGGCTCCACTTAGCAACTCTGAAGAAAAGACAATCTTTGAGGGAGCGAGAAGCTAGACTTGAGACAGGAAAGGAAAGCGCTGGAGATTCAGTTGCTATGGATGCTAAACTCGAGGTTTTGCATAATTTTGAGGGATCAAAAGCTTCACAAAAAGATGATGAATAGTCTGAGTCACATGAGAATCTGCCCGCTGTGGTAAGAAGGAAAGTCATGGTCATAGAGGGCGTCTCTCATTTGGTAAGTCTAGAGAGGATCGAGTGGCTTCAATGCTGCAAGTAATGAACACGATCCAATGCTATACATGAATAAAACTGCTGAGCCAAACCACTCAGCTGCAGGTGATGTAGGTAAACGTGGTTCTTTAATTAACAGTTTTCCTCAATCCGAAAGTTCAGCGAGTCCAGAGACATTGTTCAACGCAACATCAAAGTGATATTACAGAATTCCTGGGAAAGCAACAAAGACTTCCCACCGTACCACATCAAAACATTCCCGTCTTCAAAGGAGATCCTTTGAGCGCTCGAACATGGTGTGGAGGGTAAAACAGAGCGGCAAGGATCGGCTCTACTATATGGAGCTTTACAACAGCGGACAGCTCTGAGAGTTAATGCAGAGTTGTCAACATATGATAGAGGTGAGTAGTGTAGAAAGCTGCAACTTTATAGAGCTGCAAAGAAGACGATCATCTGGAGTGAGTGTGAATCCCTCATATCAACACAGAAATAGGTCTGCTGATTGGGACTAATGTGCCAAACTATGAACTATCCTTAGATGGACAGTGAAAAGGACCATTAAGGGAGGGCAGCTGCAAAGCAACAAGAGATGGCGTAGCATATGTTATGTCAAGTAGAATATCTATGTCCAAGCTGCATGAACTGTGCAACCAGCAGTCTCTGAAGATAGACAAGAAACAGCTGGAGATTTCCAAAGAAGACCTCCAATTCATGGGAAGTGTGTCATACCCTCTGATTGAACAGAGTCTTATCAAATGATTCACCCTTCACTAGAACTGGAGTGGACTATTTTGGTAGTTTCAAAGTCCAGCGTGGAAGAGCTACTGCGTCATCCTCACATACTTAGCCATTTCAGCTTTCCATTTAGAAGTAATGGCATCCTCAGACACTGACTCCTTCATCGGTGCTGTTTGCCAATTTTTTTTTTGCAAGAAGAGGTCAGGTTGTTGAGCTGAGTTTTGATAACGGGACTGACTATATTGGGGAAGAGTGAGAGCTTAAGAAAGCTATCAAAGAGTGGAACACCTCCAAAATAGAGGACACTTTGCTTTAACGAGGCCTTTAAGTGGATGTTTAAAATCTACAATGCCACCCGAAGTCGAGTCCAGACGAAGAGAGCCTTCAAATAGTTCTTTGTGAAGCTGAGGCCATTATTAACAGTCAGCCTATTACGGCAGCCTCCAGCGAACCTGATGGCTCTCACCCAAAATCAACTATTACTGAGGACCATTTCCACCTTCAAGGAGGCAGGTCCAGTATATGTCAAAACGTTCGATGAGAGAGTATCAGCTACACCATGATGACTTGGGAGAAATAAAAAAAATAGTATAAGATAGCTATGACCGTATTATATAAAAGAAAGCATGTAAAGTTACCTGATGTATCTCTTCTGGTCGTGCAGTGTTGATGGAGTCTCCAGCAGCTTCTCCAATAAAAGACTCCTAAGAGCCCTGATCCTCGTCTCAACCTCAGCGTACACTACACAGAGCAGGAAGACATTGTTACTCAATAATCAAAGTGTAAATAAAGTGATATTTAAGTTGTTTTTTTTAAAAACTTTTTTGTTACCTTTTTTGAAAACCGGGACCTCAGTATTGCCGAAAAGAGATTTAGCTTTCTCGTAGTCATTGATCACCACATCATAATCTCCCTGGAAAGAAAAGTCAGTTCAGTAATAATGACAGCGCAAACAGATTTATCAATCATGACACACACTGTGTATTTAAGCCTCTCTAGCTCCACCCGCTGGTAGACAGGTACACCAGCTGTGCCTTAAAACAAATAAACTGTTCAGTCTAATAATTAGCCAGAGTTTGTATTGATACCTACAACAGGAACGACAACAAAGGAATGTAAAGAAGGCTGTATTAACTGATATATGGGTCAATGATGGGTTTTTGTGTAGATGTGGTTTAGTCAAATTTAAAGGGTTAAAATGTGAAAATAAACGTATGAATAACTTGCACACATCCCTTTTTTTGTGGACTCAGCATCAAATTTCTGCTTTTAATCCATTTTGAGAGAATATATTAGAGGATTATGGTAAAAATGTCTAAGTGGTGTAACCATAAAAACTTTGTACCAAATAATTCAACTTGCTTAAAAACAGTAAATTCTCAATAAAACATCATATCAACTAGTTTGGCATGATCTTACATTATAACTTTTTATATTAAATAAAGGTAATGGAATACAATTGTTCTAAATATTACATTTAATTTGGGGAATCATGTCAGGAAACAGGAAAAAGTAATTATTAGTATAAGTCCATTTAAATACACTGTAGGTGATAGAATATTTAATATTCATCCTTCTTTTGTGGTTACACCATTTGACATTTTCAGGAGCATTCAGTCTTACTGCTGGTTAAAAAACAAAATGGTCCAAATGTCATTTCAAATGATATAAAACCAACAAAAATACAAAATATAAATTTTAACAAACCTGATGCTGCTTTAAAACTATTTTTAAAGATATTTTTGAATTGCTCATCTTGCCAACCCTTATTTATCACTGACCAATAAACTTTTGGGAGAGAAAATCATGTTTAAAAACTATAACTATAATTGCTTACAAAAAAGGTTTAAAGTCCAAATCTAATATTTAAGCTTTTGATGATGTTGAATCAAAGGCTGAAAATATAGAACGCTTTTTCTTTTCAAAGGGACATTGTTGATGTTTCCTCCTTTTCTGGGGGTTTTCATGTGTTCAGTCACAGTATATTTCTGCGGATAGGTTGCGTTTGAATGAGTTGAAATGCACAGCCACAAGGTTCGTTTGATTGTTTGTACATATCCTACTTCTATGCTCTGAAATATGGGTCTTGAGACAGTACATTGTTTTTCCTATACAAGCCAAGCCACAGGGACATTTGATCATGTAGATGACATTCTTCCTTGATATTGATTTTTTTTATTTTTTTTTTAACCGAAATGTTGGATGAGTCAATGAGTGACATTGTCAGACTGTGCCCACTTGTAACGGCCAATAAGATGCGAGTAAGTCGTTCTGGTGGAACGTCGACCCTTGACTGTGACATGACGAATGTTTGGACCATCGTTGTAAACAATATGTGGTGAATTCTCTAAAGATTTAAGATTAGGATCAGATTTCAAACTGTGCCAATGTTGCTGGACAGTCTCTTTAAAAATGATTTTCCCAAAGGAGAATATTTCTTGAATTCCTCCTCTTGTTGAGATATTCACTTTGGCTGGCATTCTTAAATCTCTCTACAGCTATTTAGATCCAGCTTTTCTCATACCGCTTATCCCCTAAATCTTTCCACCATGTCACCACTATGTTTATCGTAAGACTCATCTAAGCTACAAATGTGGCGTATTCTATTAAATTGCCTGTTTGGAAAGGCTTTATTTTGAGAGAGGTGGGATGGAAACTCTTGCCATGTAATACTTGTGTTCTTGTCTGCTGGGTTTTTCTCTCTATTAGATCTGCTGCCAATATGTCTTGTTCTTTGATGATCAGACTGTGAAGAAAACCTGATTTGTGAGTAAACATAATTAAACATAAATCTAACATGTTGACTGCTTGCATTTAGAAAACATGTGAAATCCAATCATTATTTTATAGCAGCTGACCAAAGGAGGAATATATGTGAATTGATTAACCTTCACCAAAGACCTATATGATGAAAAAAGGATTATGTGAAGCACAAACTCTTAATCGAAAGTATCCAACTTGTAAGGAAGCATAATTTGGGGCCATGATGCAACCTATAGCTGTGCCTTTCAACTGCAAATATAAAGAATAGTTGTACATTAAAAGTGAGTTATGATAAATATTTAGCTCAACGTGTGCCTGTTTAATATTGATCTTGATGTTCGTAGTTGTTGCTCTGTTCCCTATGTGTGAATATCGGACAGCGTTATCCACCTGAGTGATGAATGTACACTCTTGTCTAAATATTGCTTCTTCTGCTTTGTGATGGTGACTTTGAAAATCCCTGATGAAGATCTCTATTAGACTGAAACATTGATCAATTCAATTTGCTGGAGGCTATTAATAGTGTGCAGATATTTTGTCTGATTCTAAGCTTCTAATGGGAGATATTAGGTTTGACGATTGTTCTGCTATAACAGCTAAATGAACTCGAGATTAGTTTCATGAACACCAAGATGAAAAGCAACAGTCGTATGTTCAAGAAAATCAAGAAAAATGAAAGTTTTCCTCTTGATTAATGACCCAATATCTCACTATACACAGCTCAGGACTTTTAACAGTATTACAAGCAGGAGTGAAGCTGGTCTGAAACTGTAAAGAGCAGCTACATTTATTTCGTATTAACGATGTGGTTGATATTTTATATCATACGAGTTTGTGTTTCTGTTGTTTTGTGCATTACGTGTGTACACTCATATGTGATTAATACCTTCTGGATATTACGTTCAATGTTGAGTGGCAGGTTGAAGAGAAACTTGAAACGTTGCAGGACGTTGAGTGCATTGCGTGTGGAGTCGGCCTTGTCTTTCCTCCCCAAGACCTCCTGGAAAAGAGTATCTGCAGTATCGCTCGCCTCTACGAGAAAGACAGAGAGAGAGAGAGAATGAGTGAGTGAGAGTGAAAGAGGCAAGAGAAAATGAGAGACTGGGATACTATAAAAATAAATGTTGATCCCACATTTCCCTCTTACTGTCGGTCTCTGGTTTTCTTCCTGCTCTGTAAGGTATCTGACACATATTGAAAAAAGGGAGTAGAGAGCTGCTAAGGAGAAAGTGACAAGTATCTCTCAGTCAAGACAGCTCGGTGGAACCTTTGCACAGCTCACCGGCTTCGTGGGTGGCCTCGGATGTGCCGACGAAAAAAGAAAAAGAAAAAAAAAGAAAAAGAAAAAACCCCAAGTCAAGCTCGACTAATCAAAACAAAAACCCCACCCCCAAACAAAATCCCTGACAGAAAAACAGCATGAGACCAAGCGGAGGAATATTTCACATTTTTCACTCACCAATCTGACTTATCGTGAAGCTGACATTCCACAAGACTGTTTCATGATTGGCTGATTGGTGCTGTGTGTTTGACGCATGAAGTTTTTTTTTTTTTGAGGGGGTGGTGGGGGGGTGGATGGTGGCCTGGGCCCATTCGAGCTGTGAGCCCACAAGTCGTGAGCTGTGGGGATGAAAGGTACGTCCGGCTGGGAGGTTTATTTACTCTAGACTACGGGGGAAAAAGACCCACTTATTGACCCTCTAATAGAGCAGTCACATTATCATGTATGAGATGAGAGGGTGGGAACACAGGGTCTGCTGAGCGATCTGCTTGCTGACGGGGTGAAAGACCTACAAAGGTGACTGAACACACACAGTGTACATGTGGTGGGTATTTATGGATGATGTATCAGCATGTGTGATAATAGGTGGATGCAGACAGCGGCACACTGTCTCTACTTTAACCCTTTATCGGGTGAATAACTATACTTGATAACTTCCATAAACATCCAAAATAGCCTCCTCATGCCTGTCTGTGAGGTTGTAGAACCATTTTGGAAAATCTTTTACCCTAGACCAGCAAGGAACCATATATGGTAACTTAATTTACCTTGATTTGCAACATAAAAATTAAAAAGTTGATATCTTTGAGTTGTATTTGCTGGAGTTTAAATTAAACTAAGTATATAGAAATAACAAAAGTAATGCACATGAAAAGAAAACAAGCCAACCACATAGTGTTCATAAGTAATTATATAAGTAATAACATAGTAATAAAGATAAAAGATCTAGATATCACAAACTTCCTTAACACTACGATAGTTTATAAAGACAAAAAATAACTTACTTTGCTAGTTATACCAATAGATTGTTACTTTTTTATTTATATAATCATTGTGACACTCATCTGAAGCTGACTGGGAAGCTCAACAGCTAAACAGGAAATCATCATCCTTGGCTAAGAGGTTTCTATTTTGGGGGGGAAATGTGCCCAAATTTGAACCTGTGCACTAATATGGGGGAGTGTAAATCCTGTGATATTCATGATTGGTGATGTTTTTATTAATACAGTGAGATTCAGGCATGATTATGGCTCGGATCCCACATAGTCACCTCAGTATAGCAGGGTCAATGTCGGGTGAATGTGGTGAAATGAAATTTTGACCACACTTTTCCTCCACTCAAAGTTTATCTTAAGTTTTGAGTTAAATAGAAATTGTGAAATCAATTGAATCTATGTTTGGAAACCCGGCAGTATCACCACCTTCGGATACCGTGACATATCATTTCTCGTGAGGTTGGACTCTTAAAAGAAAAGATGCTTACTGTTGAGGATGTTTTCCAGTCGTTGGGTCATTGATCCCTCCACTCTCTCTGTACCATCTGACTCCAGCTTCTGGTGGATGGCTGCAAAACACAAAAAGTCAATATTAATTCATGTTTTCTGAAGTCCACTTGAGTTGATGGGAAAATCAGATGTTGGATATTGGGAATGGATGTACTGTAGAGGTGGAAAGGAATCTGGGGGAAAATAAAAAGGCTCTCTACACTGTAGAGTAACCAACATGCAATCCACAGAGAAAGGAACATTTTCAATTTCAGGAACCGAAGGTAAAACAATAAACAGGCCCTACCCCAGTGGTAGATGGGAGATAACCTCGCTGGTTCTCCGCCTACAGATGCTGCTCTTGAACCCACCCACCCTCTTTGGGCCTTGTTCCCACGCAATAGAGGATCTGACCTGGTCCCTGTGGTGACTGTATCGGATCAATTCACCTAACCGAAGCCATTAACAGTACACTTTTGTGGTCTTGGGACATTTGGAGCCCTTTGACCTAGAGATAATGTGAATCTTAAATGTTTCAACTGTCTGAAAAATAACATTTGGGGAGAGTGGAGCTGGAGGTCTGGACGCCAAAAATGACTGCTGCAGAGGAGGAGGAGGAGGAGGAGGAGGAGGAGGAGGAGGAGGAGGAGGAGGAGGAGGAGGAGGGAGAGGAGGGGTAGGGTTGAGGGAAAAGTGAGGAACTCTCTGATGGCTTGTATCCATCACTTAGCATGAAGAGCTTTACGCGGGACAGGGAATTTGAAAAGAGGGATTGAGGGGGGAGAAAACAGAAAGAGAAAGAGAGAGAGAGAGAGAAAAAAAATAGGGGGAGCGAGTGGTGTGGCTACCCCAGTGAATAAATAAATGGTGTGCAGTAGTGGGCAGCTGGGTGCTGAGAGCTGCAGTGTGGGTTTATTGACAGAGTGGAGGAGAGGTGGAGAAGGTTTAGGAGACCTTCTAATACATAGTTGTGGAGCGATTCAAGTATGCAAGAAACAGACATCTCAAGAATGAGGTTAAGAGGCAGAAATATGTAAAAAAGAAAAAGAGACTCAGGATAACGATCCGCTCATTTTTCTGCTCTCCACTTCCCTGCCTGCCTTCCCCAAAACCTGCAGTTGCTCCACTACAAATACTGGCTGAGCAGAGGGAGCGGGGAGGCAAAGTGAAGGAGGTGGGGAGGGGGGGGGGAGAGAGAGGGAGTTCTGTAAATAAATATGTGGGTCCGTTCTGACAGACAGAAGCCTAGAGGCAGAGACCGAGGTATTCCTAAAAACACGCTGTTCAAACATGCCATGGCCTAATCAGTGCGGACGGCGCTGGCCCTTTCGTGCACCTCTAGGCAGCTCGCCGTCCAGCAGAGAACGCGGGCGGCCATGTGCAGGTTGGGAGGAAAGCCCGCAGACGTGGGAGCGTATATGGGAAAGCAGAGGATTGATAGGGCTGAACACACACACACATACAGACACACACACTCCAGGTCTGCTTCACGTCCCCCCCCCCCCCCTTCCTTGCCCTGCTGCCAGCTGTGTGTCCTCTGCGTCTGTCACACACTGAAGGGCTTATGACGTCACGGCTAACCTAAACATCAGGTCAGAGTCCGGATAACACACGCAGCCAGGACCTGAGGAAGAGCCGCAGCTCCCCGGCTCCACTTCCTGGAACCATTGAGAAAAAAAAAAAAAATTGAATAAGAATAAAAATACAGTGTCCCTGGTTTCTAAAGCTGGAGATGTTTTGACTCCTGCTGAGGGCTGGGGGCTCGGGGAATAGGCCCTGGGAATCTGGCATTTTTGGAACACGGTAGCCGTTCCGTTTCCTGCATCACTGGGAGACTTCCTTTTCACACAACAATGAAAAACCTCAAAATTTCAACATTTTTAGGAGCAACAACGCCGGACCGCCTGACAGACTGTCAGTCAAGTCAACCAGCCAGAGCTGCTCTGTCTCAGAAGCACGGCTCAATGTCATTGCGCTCCGAGACCAAAACAGTCGCAATGCCCCCCCACACAAAAAAAACCTCCCATCTCTTTCACCAGTCTGTGGTGGTTCACATGGAGAGTTTACAGAAACTCTGGTCAGCTCGCTGCTAAAAAATCCCCCTTCAGCAAACTAGCAAAATATTGTTGAAACTGCAAACATCAAAATACCTCCTCTTAGATGATGTAGGCATAAATGTTGTGATAAGATTTCTTGTAACTGGCATGAAAATCAGGAAACTACACAACACTGTCTGACCTAAAACATGTTAGGAAGACTTGATATAAAGAAATCAAGATTAGGGGTTAAATTACACACTGTCCAGATTTAACATCTACATTTTGTCATTTGACAGATGATTTGATCAAAACTGAGACAAGATAAGGCGATACGATCAAGTGTTAGAAAACAGTGACTCAAATAGCTAACTATATATGAGAAACACTAAGACAAAAGTTTTTTTTCATGTTGAGGTGTTCGCAGAAGAGCTGAGATTTCAGGCACTTCTTGAACGCACCGTATAGAGTTGGGTAGCTCATTTGGGATTTAGTACCAGACGTCGCTCATTTGCAGGCCGGAGTCGAGATTTTAACACTGTGATGGCGATATATTAATCTTTCGTGAAGTCTCTACACTTTTACAAAAACTGCTAAATAAAGTTTGTAACCCATCATTAAAAACATCCTTTAGTCTTTATTGTCTTGCCTCTTAAATTTGTGTTTGTCTCTTTTTCTTTTTTTTTACTTCACTGATGCAGCATCACTGATGATTGATTGGATTGGCTGTGCTCTGTCTACATCATATAGAAAATATAAATTAAACACTATGATAGGTTATTATAGGTTATTGACATAATCATCATGACATGCATCCGAAGCTGACTGGGAACTGAACCTGTGCACTAATATGGGGGAGTATAAATCCTGCAATAGTCACTGATCACTGATTTGATTGGGTGTGCTCTGTCTACTGGATATCAGCAAAAACAAAACAATTGTAACGTGTTAAGTTTCTCTTTAAAATCTGTTTACACTTAGATGTGTTCTTGAGCATTTGAAATTTAATTTCCTTAATTTAATCATAATTTCCTCTCTTCATAAAATGTAATTACTTGCAGAAAAAGCGTGAAAACAGGTGTTGAGTCCATGCAACGTGATCATATGTTTCTGATCAACACTTAATACCTCTTACAAACTATATCCCTAGACTAAAATGCTGGCTGGAGATCTAAGTTGAGTTTTTTCTTGTGCCTAAAGCTGACTAACTAACCCAAACAGCACTGTAATTACCGTAACTAAATTTGTGGTTTGCAGATGCAGAAGTCTAAATTGTGTGCTTAAGCACAGAGTTCAGACTTCATTAAAAAGAGAGACGTGGGATTTTGTTGTGCTATTTCTGTAGGAGATGCTTAGCTATACTGGGGAGCAATTAAGGGGCAATTAGTAGGGACAAAAAAATAAAAAGAGGGGGAAGAGAAACCCCAGAGTTCTCCTGTTTGCTCTAAATATTTTCTATTCGCCTCATTTCTTCTCCAAGATTTGGCTTCTCGTCGTTGTTTCCACCTAGCCGGCAGCAGTGTGCTCGCATTAAAAAAAAGAAACCTTCAGATTTCTATTAAAGTCATCAATAAAAATCTCACATGCACGCAGAACTGAAAATAAACAGAAAAAGGAGACAAAAATGTCTTAATGGTGATGGAGAGGGTTTGGAAACGCTACACCAACCTTCTAACATGGCACATTCTGGACAAGGGGTGCATACAAGTACCCTGTTAATTTCTTCTTCTTCTTTTTTTTTTTTTTTTTTACATCTACATCTCAGGTGAGGTTCATTTGGAATGACTCAGAACAACAGAGACCTGCCAAACGCTTTGCTGAGAGACAAAGAAAGGATTCACAGTTTCTCAGACAGCTGTGCTAACTAGGCCTGGCACTGAGGTATTGCAGAGCTGTCTCGAGCTGGCTGGCTTCGCTAGCAGCGTGCCAGCTGGTATGTCGGTTTGGCTGACCATACCTAGTGTACTGAATATCTCCACTTGAGTTATCCATTCTGGGATACCGCTTCTTTTTTTTAATTTTATGATTGGGAGCCAAATCTTGGCCGAGAAAGGATGTTGTAGTGCTGTAATGAGTCATGGTGAGAAGGCAAGAGTCAAGACATTTAAGAATAAACTTTTCAGTCATGACTGTGAAGAACCACATTAAATATGAGATGTTTTTTTAATGTGGAAATTATATTTGAAAAGCAAGGGTTGCATTAAATGTGAGGAGCACCGACTGACATATTCACAGCTCTTTGAGTAAAGCAAGTACCTGCTCTTCAAGATAGTGTACTTTGGGGTTTCTTGCAGCCTTGATGTTAATAAGATAGCAATTCTTTTTACATGTCTGTATTCTAGTTAGCTCTAAAATGTGTTTGGAAAGCACAGTTTAACCTACAGGAGTATTGAATGCAGTACTGGCTTGTAGATGGCGTGTCTGATGTGCTTTGCTGGCAAGGAGGAAATGCTTTCCCGACAAGTGAAAACAAGTGGAAAGTTGGCGATGTCAAGCCAAAGAAGACGGTCTGGAAAATGCTAACAGCTAAAGACAATTATTACGCCCTCTGCCAAAGAGTTTGTGCACGAAGCCACACACCAAACAAACTTGGACGAGCTACAAAAAAATGTGGAGTTTATGCTTTAAAGCTGCCATTCATTGATCTTCTTTTGGCCACAGTTGACATGGTGAACATATTGCCAAAAAATGCTATTTACACATCCAAGCACTTCATTCATCAATTTGGATTATTTGGACACTGCGGACCTGCTGATAATGTAAACCCAATACTCACTCTCCTTTTCATTTTGATTTAGTCTCCAACTGTTGAGGGAAATATCTGGCTTTATCTCTGCTAAACGCTCCACGCTTCTTCACCAGCTAGTTGCTTTCTTTGTCTACTGTTGGCTACTTTTATATTATACATAGTCATTTGATCCATTGTTGATATAAAGATATTGATAAGCTCAGTTTTTAATGTACTACTTGAGATATTTGCTATAATATACTGCTACAAGGATGAGGACTAACTGATGAGTTTGGCACATTATATCAGGGACATTTCTCCGATATTGCTACTGAACTAGAGGTGTAAAATGAAAGTTTTGGAAATCACCAAAAACCAAGTACTACTACTAGTTTTTTCTTTGTAATTTGTTTGTTTGTTTTTGTTCCTTCATCATTTTTGGTTCCTTTTCTTTATGCTCTTCTTGGTCTACACTTGTTCTGTCTTATTATCAGCTTGTCAATCAACTGTCAAGCACTTTAAACTACATTAACCTGTATGAAAGCTGCTTTATAAATAAAGTTTTATTGATTGATAGTAATAGGTGCTAACTGTCATAAAGCCAATACTAGTAGAGACAACACAGATGATGTATAGTACAGCTAGATAAGTTAGGATAGAGGCTACTACTGAATATGTACCACATAGGCTATTTTAAACATGTGGGGTATTGGGGCATCTTATAATCAGGATTGTCTCATATACAGACAAATATAATAAATAAAGCATCATTATTCCCTCTTGGGTTAACAGGTCACTTTAGTCTATCCATGGTGCGCTGCTTCCTCGGAGAGAGAGTGGAGACTGTTCATTTCCCATTTGGGTGCAGCGGGCACTCAGTAGGCACGCTCAGTCTGAACGTGAGAATGACTCTGCATTGTTCCCATTGGTCATATTGGGTCTGTTATCAACCTTATCAGTCCTAATACTCTGGCTTGCATTGTGTTGGGCTGCTCCGTTTATTTAGATTCAGCCACTAACAATGAAAACATTGCCTCTCTCCCAAACCGGGCACAAACATACGGAAAGCAATAATAATAATGATGGAGGCAGAAAAAGTGTACGTATAAATAGTAAGGGGAAGTAACTGAGTGGCTATGCCGGGAGCAGAGAGTAAACAGACAAAAGTATGAATGATGAAGCGAACAATTGATTTGAAGTACCTGGCAGAGCGACAGCAGTCAGTCTCAACTACCTTGAAATCTTATTGGCATCTGGGAGGTCAGCGAGTGTCTGTGTATATATATGAGTGTGTGTGTGTGTGTGTGTGTGTGTGTGTGTCCACCCATTTCCAGACTCAAGCAAGACTGTGTGTATGTGTGTGTGTGTGTGTGTGTGTGTGTGTGTGTGTGTGTGTGTGTGTGTGTGTGTGACAGGTGAGAGCTGATCTCATTTTGATGGAGGTGAATTAGCAGTGTTGTGATTGGCTGGTGTAAATGTAGTACAAAGTGGAAGGGTTTTCACATAGCGCCTAAAATGAGCTTCTTTAATCAACCGCTGCTAAAACCGCACATGGAGGGAAAAAAAAATCCCCCCCAAAAAAAATCCACACACACACTCTCACACACACTTTCCAAAAAAAATCAAGCCCTCTTTACCGAGCAGAGACGAAGAGTGATGGTTTGGAAGTGCGAGCATTAATCGTAGCCCATTTGGTGCGATTCCACAGTATACAAAAATGTGTTAATCCTTCTCACCTGCCAGAGCATCCTGAGCCTCAAAGAACGTACTGAGGCCTCCTTTCACGTAGGCCAGACTCCCTTCATTCTTCTTAGTAGCCTGCTTCTTCAGATTACTGGCCGCCATCTTCAAGTGCTCGAAACTGAGAAACAACAACAACAAGAAGAAGAAGAAGATGATGACATAGCAATTACATTAAGCCCTTATTTCGGTCCTTTTTCGGTTAATTGATTAAATCTTTAGTTGATTAAATATTAGAAAATTGTGAAAATGGGTGTAAAATGATGTCACTCCAAAACAGAGAAACACAGTAAATCCTAATATTTACAAAGGGAACCAATAAATATTTGGCTTTTTTAAATAACTTTATAACAATTTAAACAATCAACTTATTACTTCAGCAGCAATTAACACTACATTCATATCTCGCTATTGTGTTGTCAATAGAAATGACTGCAGCTTAAACTACACAGCTCAGATGCAACACACACACACACACACACACACACACACACACACACACACACACACACACACACACACACACACACACACACACACACACACACACACACACACACACACACAAGCATGTATGTGTATGTACAGAAACATAATCCCACACACATTTTGAGGCCCACTGTGAGTGTACGTGTGTCTGTGTCCTGACTGAGGTTTCCTCTGCAGGAAGAAACAGTCACCCAGTGAGGTCCAAACAGAGGCCCCTGGTCATGCTGGATCCCAGGGTCTGGGTTACTGGAAGGCTAAGCAGGGGGGAGGAGGAAGCCAGGAGAGTCCAAAATAACTCTCATCTGCCCTGACATGACAGTCAACTGGGCTCAGGGCTAACGGGTCAGCAGACTACTCCATTGACATACCTAACTGTTCTCTAGAGGACCGAGTGACCACGGAGAGGAAATACAACCTCAAAATGAAAGTCCTGAAACTGAGCGTTAGAAAATCTCAGTCTTTTCTTTCATTCGGTGCTTTCTCATCCACTTTCATTTTGATTTTAGTCATCATCGTTTCCCCGATAGCAGCAAATAACGATTATTTTCCATATAGATTAATCTACAGTTGACTAATCATTACAGCTCAACTGGACTATAATCAATCTATTGGCTAGGTGAGAGTATATAAGCTGCTACTGAGCTGCCAGTAAGACCCTATAATACCGTAAATGAACAAACCAGTAGGAGTTACTGGCAACACGGACCAAGAATTGCAAGACTCCCACTAGTGTTAGTTGGTGTGCCCAAACAAGGCAGAGAGAGAATGAATCCCAGGTTTCGGTTTTGTCTTTGCACCACCCAGTAAGTCTGTTTTCTTGTTTGTCTTCTAGTTAACTTAAGCTGGGGACAATAATACGACGCTAAGCAACTTTCGGGTAGGTCTCCAGTTAATTAAAGCTAATGTGGCATTTCATTCTGGAGAGCATGGGTCAAAGAGATATATGGATATAGAGAGAGAGACTGCTTTTGCTTTGGCTTTTTTTCCCCTCTTCTTATTAGTAGTTGTGTGTGACGGTAGTTTAAATTTAGTCATGATGATGAAAGATGTACCTGCTGCCTGCGTGGTTGTCGATGAGGTACCAGGTGGCCGAGAAGTTCTCACTGGTGAAGTCTCCACTCATCCCTGGAAAGGTCAGCTCCATGTCTTTCTGTGGGATTTTACCTCTGGGAGAGCAGAGATAGAAGAACACACAGCATTAAAAGACAGTAAATGATGTGCAGCATTATTACTGTACAGTTTAAAATACACAAAAGATGTTTTAAGTGGATTAAAAACTGTGGTAATATTAATAAAAAAAGAGTAGAGCTTGGCAAAAAATAATGTGAGCTTGAAATGATAAAAAAGTCAATGTTAGTATCAGGTCGTCCAGCAGGGGGCAGTGTGCAGCCAAGAAGTGCCCAGACTCGGAGAGCTTGGCGTGGGAAGTGCAGTGTGTGACGCCTGGGTGCCCCTGGAGGACCCAGTGCTCATTAAGGAGGCTTGATCTCTACTAATGACCCGTGGCCTACACAAACCAAATCCCCACCACCACCACCACCCACTCTGCAGTTACACACACACACACACACATACACACACATATGTAGAGAAACCAACACACAGCGCCGAGTACAGCACTGAGGTCTGTGAAACAGCGAAACCCACATACGAGAACACACTTGTCGACACATGCACACACAAACACGTAGACAGACAACAAGAAGCACTTAACTGTTAAAATATTAGACATTGCCATTCATGCACACGGAGAAATAATAATGTAATAATATTATTTCTGCATAATTGTTGCACTGGTAGTTAGAAATAATTTGTTTATTGGGATCCTGTACAACTATTAGCTCATTTTCATCTGCAGTCCAGTTCAGTTAGGTCAATATTATAACATAATACAGCACAATGACACACACAAAATACAAAGATACACACAATAGCACATCACACACAATGCAGAGTAGTTGAGAAGCTTTTAGCACTCTTAAATTTGGGTTTTAATGTGCTGATAGAACTGCAGCTCCTCATATCATCAGGTGAGGCTTTCAACTAAGATGCTAAATGAGACTATATCACAAGAGTTTCCTCATTATCACATATTATAGTATGGACATATTAAGTCTATATATATGGATGTTGATATATATGTTTAAGATAAGAATATCAGTGAAATTGCAATCTTCAAATGTATAAAATGTCAAAGATCAGGGTTAATCCTTTATTAGTCTACTTTACAACCTTTCCAGTGTTTTGATATGTTGTGAAATTAATCAGATTTTTAAATGTAATGTTAATGTGTGTATTAGAGAGAAATACAGGACCACACAAACTGCTCCTGCTCTCATTTCCCCTTTGTGATCTTTTTTAATTCTTCAGTATACTTCAGAAGATGCCGAATTAAGAAGAATACAAAAGACTCAGTTTATACTGCTGCTTATTGCGAATCTTACATTTTATGACCACTGAAGTGCTTTTTGGCACCTTAGGGTTCTCTGTTAGGAAGCATCATTTAGTTTATAATATTACTCACCTTCCTTCATATTGACTCTGACACTATCAAGCCTCTTACAAAGATAGATGTTGGCTGCCTTTCACAATTTAAACATTATATATATACTATATAATTATTTGAGCATCACATCTCTGACACAACATGTACCCCAAAGTGGCAACATGGCTAGTGGTGACATCACCAGATAAGACCGCTTCCTCTGCAGTCGTGGATGTGGTTGCACCAACTATTCAGTAATCCATCACTTTGTTTATTTGTAAAAAGTCCTTAACTACGTTCATACTAACTTCTGGCTAATTTCAAACTAGTGATTCACTTTACCATTACATCTTAGCGGGTAAGATCCTTTAGTTAGTCATATCTCGGTTGCTAGGAAACATCTGTAGTGTTACCCAATCATAGGGATCATGGAAAAAAACCAAAGACACTGCAGGACTTTGTCAAACGTCGTTGCAAATCCTTTAAAAAAAAAATGCTGGATTACTTTTATTTAGCTTTATTCTCAACACATACATGGATCCAACTGTTATTTTATTACAGTATGTTTTCTTGATGGGAAGTTGTAACATAAGAAAATGAAAATATTGGGCAAAAAAAACATATACATGGATAAATACTGTATATGAAAAGGCTTTACTGTGTCATTTAGTAATGTAATTAATGCTTAAATATTTTATATAGCCAATTATTATCCCTCATTTTCATTGTTTGGTGATCGAAACCCATACTCCCAATTTCTATTATTAGATCCTACATGAATCCAAACAGGTCAAATATGTTGTCCATATTACCGCTCTGTATACACTGTGCTTTTTTTTTTTGTTGAAGTTTTTGAAGCTAGTTTAGTCAGCTGTGCAACAGTTGCACCTTGTTGTTAGAAAATGTGGGAAACAGCTAAGATTTACACAGAAATTAGCATGTGTGGTCCAACGTGCTTTAATCTAGTGCTTCATAAATATCTACTTATTAAACACTTATGTTATATCTAGGACAAGTATGATGTTACAAACAGCTGGCGCAAACACCCACAGTTGAATAACCATCCGGTGATGTCATCGTGCAAAGATGCGCACAACAGTGATGCTCTTCTACTAACAAAACAGCTTACAAATAGCTTTTCCCATTAAAAGCTTTAAGGAGTATTTTATTAGGAAAAACTCACAAACTGTGATGGTGCACAAACAGTGTCGTCAGATATAACTGTCAAGAGAGGATTGTGTAGACATCGCACGCTGGACGGTTAATGCAACTTGTGGGAGGCGAGTGAATGGTACGAGCTTGTTTATGGGGGTCTTGTCTCTGGCCACGAGCGGTCACTTGCCCCCGGCCCCTCTAAACCAAACAAACACTAAGCCAGAAATGCCAGAACCTGACAACACAAACTATACATTACAACTTCTCTACTCCCTGCCAGGCGCGTGGGAGGCAGCACCACACTGCCTGCTCTGGGGCGGTGTGTGTGTGTGTGTGTGTCTGTGTGTGTGGGTCACTGCTTTAGTTTTTTTCCAAATCCCTTCTCTATCGTTGTCCTCTCCGTTTTATACACAATTATTCTGTTTCCACTCCCTGTACGCAGCGGTTAGAGGCTGTTCAGCCATTTCTGTGTTGGCATAATATTTCAAACGCCTGCATATGGGGAGAGTTTGTTTCTGTTTAGGGATGTAAACCATGACTCAATGACTAGAACGTGAGTGTTTATGGCTGTGTGACTGCGCTGAGAGATCTGTGTGTGTGTGTTTTTGTGTGTGTGTGTGTGTATTTGTATGTTCTCGGTCCGTACTTGTCTACGTCGATGCCCAGTGGATTGCTGGGTCTCAGGGAGAGGGGGGAGATGCCTTTGTTGCGGTCGGTCCTCATGTCGTAGTAGTTCATCTCATCCACCCACACAGCAGACTGGTCCAGGATACCTGCAGGGCAGGGCAGGACAGGCGCGTCAAAAACACATTCCAGATGTGCGCTCACACACGGAGATGTACGCTCTCGAGACCGTATATTTAAACACTCATTCATTCAACAACATATATTATACTTAACTTAGCTTCAAGTCCTCCTTCTGTGTAAAAACATGTTCCAAAGTTCATCTATTTAACTGATATCAAGCGTCAGTGGTATGAGACTTAGTTTAAAAATCTGTTTTTTTTTGGTTTTCCCAGACAGCGTTCACACGAATGACTGAGAAGCAACAAGCTGCAAATACAGAAACACTGAAAGACACACACACACACACACACACACACACACACACACACACACACACACACACACACACACACACAAGACAACAGGAGTTTCTGTGGGAACAATAAAAACTGAACTCATCATAACTGAACACACTAATAATCAGTAAAAAAGGGAAATACTTTGTCTACGGGCAATATCTGTATCGTAATCAGAATTTTTAAAAACCCAAATAAACATCGATGTGCGGTCGACTTCACTGTGTCGAGATGTGTTTGTCAAATTGTCTGTGTGTTATTTATTTGTAGCTTTTTTTTTTTGTGTGTGTGTGTGTCTTTCTCAACGCAATAGATGTGTTGTCAATGTGGTGAAGATGTGTTTTTTCCCCCTTTTGTTTGTGTTGTTGTCTATCTCATTGTTTTCTTATGTTGCGGAGCATGGAGCCCTCCTGGCCACTGTCTAGAGGTTTCTTTCATTTTCATTCCTTCCAATTGAACGATTTTTTTTCTTGTGTGTGTGTGTGTGGAATTTCTTTGTATATGAATTAAAGATGTAAGCGTTGAGGTTATTGTACAGATAATAAAGGCCTCTGGGACTAACTTGTAATTTCAGGCTAGGATAAACTTACCTTGGCTTAGCTACAGCTAGTGATAAACCAACAGTCCTCTGCAATAAATTAACAGTTTATTGTTTATCGAGCGAAAAAATACGCGCTGGTTCCAGCCTTTTAAATTCTAGAAGATTTATATAATTGTCAATTGCTTGTTTTTTGGTTTTGAATAGACGGTTGGAGAAACAAAAACAATACTGGAGGAGTTCTGGGAACTTGTGACAGGCCTTTTTCACTATTTTCTGACACTTCATAGACTAAACAGTTAAGCAAAAGAAATAATCAAGTTTAATCACTAATGTAAATAATCATCAGCTGCAGCTTTGGTTTGCGACTTTTTTATCTTCTCCAGACTAGCAAATTAAAAAAAATGTCATCAAGTAGATTTCCTGAGTCTTACCAATCCTCTCCGGCCTGAGCAGTTTGAACGAGACCGTGGAGGTGCCGAGACCTCCGGACTTGGTGGTGACGATGATCTCTCCCTTGTCGTCTTTGGCGGGGCCCACGCGGCACACTATCTTGCTGGCCGACATCCACTCGGCTGTCAGCAGGCAGTTGTGGCCACAGATTGACAGACCTGAGAGACGGAAGGGAGGGGGGGAAAGGTGAAAAGGTGAGAGATACAGACACACGGAGACAGCACAAATAAACAAACCCTAGCGCAGGCGGCACTCGAGGACAATCTATAACAAGAGGTGCTCACTCAAGACAGAATTGGCGTCCATCAGAAAGTTTAGTCAACCTGTCTCCCTGGGGGGTTAAAGTTCAAGTCGGGGTCGTGATGGGTGTGGGTGGCCGTGACTTTCCTTCCTTTCACTCGGCTCCTTCAACCTAACATGTGTCACTTGAGTGCTAAGTGGCTCATTACTGGCACGCCGTGCACTCTGCCCCTACATCAGTCGTCCTCTTTTTAAACCCTCTTGAAAACAATTTGGACACTAGAGGACAGAGAACGGATTACTTTGACATTTCCAGCCAAGGGGATTCAGAAAAGCCTCACGTGTGTATAATCAAACATCATAAAAGCCTGCGAGAGCTGATCAACAAATAGCCCATAAAACCGTGAATAATATGCCCATTAGAGTGCCATTTCCTGCCTCTGTTCTCTACTTGCTACTTTGTTTGAATACATAAGCACTCACACACATTTGTGCATATCTAATTGTCTAATTCCAGGCCCCAGGGACATTCATGGTCAGAAATAGACCTGTAACACTGGCCAGAGCACGGCTTGCCAAAGCGTGGAGCAGTGTGTGTCCCCTTCTCTCTCCGTCCCGCACACTCGAAACCCAAAAAAAAGAGTTAGGGGGTAGAAGGAGGAACTGGCGAACATGCAGGGAAAATATCGGCGTAGAAAAAAGTGTGACGTTCAAACACATAATGAGAACAAGATGGAGGCAGTCCATTTGTGTGGCTCTTTTTACAATCGTGAAGAAGAAGAAAAAGGGAACCAACGACTCGATTTTCACATTAATGCATGTTGATATGCTCCACTTTTTTGGGTTTGTTTTTTTTTAAAACTTGCAATACAGTACTCAAAATATTTACAGGATAAAGAATTGTGTTTTTAGTCGGTTGCAGATAGAGCTTACAGAGTAATTTGTTATAGACGAAGCAGAATTAAATTACATAACAGTAACATTTCTCAATATTCTGTTGAATAGTTCGGCACTTAACTTTTATTATTCTCTACTAAACTTGCCGGAGTGGTTATACCACAAAATCCTGAGAGAATGTTTCTTTATTTTTTTTATTTGTAAACTTTAAAGAGCGCTGCAAACATTAAATATCGTTTGTGTAATATCATTTCACAAGATGATTTTTTTTTTTTAAATTGTGAAATGAGTTTTATATTACTTTGTGTCAACACGTTGTTCCGAGTCATTTTATAGCACAAAGAAAACATTAATTAAAAACACTTGTTATAACGCAGCGCATTGTTACACATTACTGTTTACATTACTGCAATTTAAAGAGAATTATTGGGAAGATTTATTTAAAAATAAACAGTTTAAATCAACAGTGTTTGATACGTTTTTTATATACTTATGACATTTTTATAAGGTTGTTAAATTGTAATGAAAGTAAAAAGCTAAGTAGTAAAAAAAAAAAAAAATGAAATTCTTATTCTGGAGAGTAAAAAAAAAAAAGAATGAGGCGTCCCGTCTACCTACGTATCATATAAACAAAAACAAACTTCATAGCGTGCTGTTTAAAAAAAGGGGGCCCTCTGTGGTTTGTTGATGGATAAGTTAATAAAATCAGTTAATATGTCTGCAGTTACAAAATACTCCGCATACCAGAGCAGCAATTAAATGAAAAAAATAAAGCAGCTCAGTCATTCAGCAGCAGTGGATCCCTTCAAGAAAAGCTGCTAAACAATAATAATAAAAAAAGTCATTATCAAGGAAGTTATTATTTATAGAAAACAAACAAATCTAACATTTCATAATGTGCTGACATCTTGGATATTTATATCTACGTGATGATGTATAAAAATATATATATATCTATTTACCTAATATTTATATCTTGACATCATTTATATACCTTTACGCATATTTAATTACTCACTACCCAAATTAACCTTGTTAGCCCACAGCTACATTTAAAAAAAAAACAAATATGAGAGAAGAAAGAGGAAGCATGTAAACGCTATTAGGATGTAATGGATGTCTGCATTCGCCAAGAAAATCAATACTGCTGCACACTTTTAAAAAAAAAATTAAACAATGACAGAAAGATTTTACTGTGTGTGTGTGTGTGTGTGTGTGTGTGTGTGTGTGTGTGTGTGTGTGTGTGTGTGTGTGTGTGTGTGTGTATGTGTGTGCGGTTAGTCATGGGATTAAAATAAAATGTATTACCAATGAGGTCAGCTGGGCCCGTGCCCAGGTTTTCTCCACGGATGGTGACTTTGGTCCAGGCCGCACCCTCCTTGGGCGAGATGCCCGTGACCAGCGGGGGCTGACGGGCACGAGACATGGTGGCCCTGAATCAGACTGGGATCAGCCGCTGGGGTCGGTCAACACCTGGATGTGGACAAAAACCAAGGACAGAAGAGGCGGAGGACGTGGTCAGTGACACAAAACTCAATCAGTCTCAGACATACTGACAGATCATACAGAAGCAGATGGTGATGAAATGATCAAAGTGTCATTTATTCTACTAACTGCATAAATCAATTAACTGTTTAGGTGATTTATAAAAGTACATGCAGATTGTCATATTTGATTATTTCCTTTATTTTAGTTTCACTGCAAATTTCACAGTTTTAATTACTACTTAATTATTCACACTTTGGGCTCTGATACAATGTGAATTTGACATTTTGAAACTTAATTTAGTAATTATTTAATTATAGGGGGGAAGAAAAATCTAATTAATTGTGAAAATAATCGTTAATTGCAGTTCTGAAAGCTGAAATAACACATGAGGATATGATGTAGGGCTAATTATTACAGGAAGAATGGAGCAGTCACACAAACAATTACACTCAATTGTATTCATTATTCATTCATTATCTACAGTAAACCACAGCTAGCCAATCCATTCTTATAAATCATAATAATACCGTAAAAAATACTGTAAATAACCTATCACGAATTCTCCAGCCTCTTATTATATTTGATATTTAGAGGTTGTTCAGGGTTTTTTTTTTTTTTTTTTAAAGAATTGACTGGGGACAGTATAATTTGAGCAGGATTTGGCTGGAAGCTCGTGTTAATTTCCCACCCTGTAGGTCTCCAAAACAACGTATGCATTGCAGCAGTTATCTCTCAGATAATAGGAAAAATAGAGAAAGGGGAGCCAAGTATGAAGGAGCAGACAGAGAGCAGGGAGGAAAGGAAGAATGTAAACCTCACAGCGAAGGATAAATAAACCTGGCCTCCCCCAATCATTCCACATAAGCCCACACAATACAGTACAGATTATGGTACCAGAAGAAGGAGCACCCATGGAAATCAGTTCACATTGGGGGCTGAACTGAAGCAAAAAAGGAAAAGAAAGAAAGAAAGAAAGAAAAGGGAAAGACTCCAAATGAGAGAATGAAAGGATGTATTTCAGCAACGCAGATGTTTGCTAATAAATTACTGCCAGGTCTCTAACAAAAAAAAAAAAAAAAAAGGCTGACCAATCTAGACTCTCCGAAGCAGCTTGAGCGAGGCTTCCGCCCTTTTGCTCCGCAGCCAAAACACGTTCTCTGCAAACAATGCAGGAGTTCACACGGACCGGACCTGCAGCCAGTTCATGGCGGTAACCCTTCGCACAGTTATATGGTCACTAATTGGCTGTAGGCGTTTTTACAAGTGAGGTGCGGTAAGACTTGGAAAAAAAAAAAAAAAGCCAAAACGGAGGCGTTATCAAAGGAAATCAAAATTGACAGAGGACAACATTGATTAGTCTACTTGTAAGAGAGACTTCCCTGGAACAAAGTCTGCAGCATGTGTGTCCATCAAGACAAATAAAGCACATTTAAAGCCACAATTTCTGCCTTTTTGAAATCATAATACATCAGCTGTTGTCTATAAATATCAGAAAAGCCAGACGTAATTTCTCAGAGACGTAAAAGGTCAAATAAGAGGAAAAATCCTTTAAAACACCTGTAATAAGCGATTGTTTTTACTTAAATGATCTCACAGCTCAGGTGTCATCTGATAAAAAAATACGGTCATGAGAGAATTGCTGTAAATAGAAAAAGCCATTTTAAAAGGAGTTATTATAGTTTACTTTTTTTAGTGTAAATGCTAAAAAAAATGACCTCGTTTCTGCTTCTTAACTGAAGATTTGCTGCTTTTCTTTATTTTATTCTTTTTTCATTTTTTGGTATATATTTTAAAAGACCAAACAATCAATCGATTAGTCAAGAAAATAAGCAGCAGATTAATCGATGATGTAAAAGTAATTCACCCTACTTTACAAAGTCCGCACTGTTGATGCAACCTGACATTAAGCACCGCACATTTCATTCAACGCTCAAGTTAAAATTAACATCAGTGCTGACATATTGTGCTTTTAGGACTATTACACCATCACTGTAGTCTAAAAATATTCTTTAACTCTTCATTAAAACTTCTTTTTTAATACTTTAAAGTACAGATAGGCTGTAATTTAAATAGCTGGGGTGGTGGAAAATTACAGGTTGGGAACATCTGGATTAATGAAATCTTAAAATTATTGCTCATACATTTCCAGTCAATTGACTAATAGACAGATTAATCATTTCAGTGTATTATTGAACATGTGAAAACCTCCTTATGGTCTCACACGGATGATGTTATTTGCCAAATGTTGGTGGCTGATGGCAACAGAAATATCAGCTTTTCATGACCATTTTTAAAAGAGCTTTTAATTTGAAGACACTGCTGCATATGACTGCTTCACGAGTGCAGCAGTAGGTCCGCAGCACATGCATTGACCTCCAGTAGAAACCTTTTACTTTCTGGGAAACTGCTCCGCCACTGGGACCCCCACCGGTCGCCCTGACATCGGAGTTAACAAGAAAACTCCGATGGGATTTACCTCATGTTGTTCCTGCTGCCCCTGTGCTTGTCAGAGGAAATGGGGTTCGAGGAAAGGGAGGGGGGGGGGGGGGGGGGGGGTCCTACGGATCGGACGTGAAGAAGATAAGAGGTTAACAAGCCTAAAACAAGAGCTGGGTATATCCTTCATCAATCCCATATGTTTAGAGTGGGAGCGGCGAGGGGCAGAGGATCATTTCGGGGGTCTTTTATTTAAGATTATACATATATATTTTGTACGATTCTTGAGTGTTTCTATCCCGATCGCCCCTCGTCTTGGTAATACACGTGCACAAACACACAGATAGCCTGCCCACACACACACACACACACACACACACACATATATATACACGCTGGGCAGAATGACAGCTCAGCTAGGTTTGCGTGCGAGGGGCCCGAGCTGGTGTTGTGTGGCCTGTGTGTATGCGAGTATGTGGAAGGATCTGCGGAGAGGTCTGGGCAGTGTGTGTGTGTATGTGTGTATATGTGTGTGTGTGTATGTGTGTGTGTGTGTGGTCTGGGTGTGTGGTCTCTGGCGCGGGCCTGGGGAGAGCCTGCTGACGGCTGGGATGAGAAAAGAGCCGCTGTGTTTACTTTACTCTGGGGGCTGTGCATGGACACGGGAACACTGCCCAGACCCCTCTCTCTCTCTCTCTCTCTCTCTCTTTCTCTCTCTCTTTCTCTCTCTAACACCAGCACGCACACACACACACACACACATGCAAAGTCACACAGAAAGTAAAGGGGGACTCTTGCACAAGTCTCACGTCATGCACCATCACAAATACCCTGCAAACGAGGTAATAGAAAGTATAACCTTATACAGGCCCGTGAATTAATTTTTCCTTAAAGTGGCATTAACTGGGAAAACAAAAAGTCTCCGTAGCTCCAGCTGGAAACTTACGGGAAGGTAATTCAGCGTTTTCCAACAAGAGGGGGGAAATAAACAAGTATTAACCTCTAGGGGGCATCAGAGGACCCCCCCCCCCCCTATGAGATTACTTACACCCTACTTTCTTCCTAACGTGTGCCATGTTGTACTGAGCGGGGGCTAAATTTAATCAATGACAACACAGAGCCAGATTTAGCCCATTTTTCCTCACTCGATTCTCTTCCAACCATGGTAGCCTCCAGCTTCTACCTTCATCTCTTCTCTCTCTCTCTCTTCCTCTCTCTCTCTCTCCTGTCTCTGTTAATAGGGCTAAGAAGGCAGGTTTGTTTTCCTTGGAGGCTGACTAACAAACAGCAGGGTTGGCTCTGAGCTGTGTGGTAGCTGTGAAAGTCTGAGGCTGCTCGGGGGATCTTTTCTTTTTCGCAGAGCCGAGCGCGCTAACGAGCGACAGTGTTTCTCCTTTGGCTCCGCGCTGCATGTCGTAGATATAAGAGAGAGAGAGAGAGAGAGAGAAAAAAATAGAGGAAAGACTTTTCATTAAAGCTCTAAACAAATCTTTTTTGTCACATGAAACCGTTTAATTTTCACAAACCGCAGTACATCCCCAAAAAAGTAAAAAAAAAAAATGCTGTGCTCAACGGTCTTGGCTAGATGGCAGCAATGGATTTTGGATGTTCCGTTTAAAAGATGCTAAACAGCTTCATGTCATGTAGACACTCCAAAGTTTGCAAAGTTAAGAGTCTTAAAATTAGATCCAGATTTTCAGATTCAGGCCATGTAGTTAGTTTTTTTCTCCGCTGCTGTAAGTTAATGCATCATTTAAATAAGACGACAGCAGCACAGAATATAGAATATAGCTTAACCTTTAACCTTTACATGCTGATCAGGGTCAGATTTGACCCATTTTTTACATTTGAGAGCTGTAAAATCAACTTTTACACATTTTTCACTAGCTGGACTTTTCCTAATGTGATCCAGAATATACAAATTTATATTTCTGTGCAGCTGATACACATTTTTTGTATATGCAGATGTGCAAATTTAACTTAAAAATCACCATTTAAACATTATATATTCTTCATATTCTCTAAAATCTTCTACTAGACCATAAAAAAGTGATTGTGAATGTCTTTTTTTTACTCTGACAGCTTCATTAAGGATCAATCCAACATTTATTAATGACCGATGGGGGAATTTATGAATGTTAATTGGTGTAGAAACTAATTATGAGTCAGAATATGAACAATATGTAAAGGTTAATAATCATAATTTGGGCTTTTTTTAATGCTTAAAGTGTGTGATATGAATGCTTTCAGTATCAAATGACTCATATCAAGTAGTGTGTGAAATATAACGACATTTTTACATGCAGGGTTGAATCATTTTTAATTGGTTGAATGGTGAGATGCAGAGTTTGGTTCAGTTTTTGTTGATATAGCAAAATAAAACTGCAAATTAAGTTGTTTTTTTAATTTTTAAATGAAAGTAAGCTCCTGTTAATGACTGCTTTGGATCCAGATTTTCATATTTAGGTTAATGCATCATTTACATAAGACGATGGCAGCACAGCATATAGAATATAGCTCTATTATATAAATAAAAACAACAAATAAAGCTGTTTGTGTATTATTTTAAAGTGAAAGTAAGCTCCTAGTGATGGCTGCGATATAACTACACTGTCAGTGTCAGTGTCAGTCAAGTGTGCTTAAAATAGACCTGGCGGACTGGAGCCGGACCACACTGAAACCAATATCCTGTCAATTTGAAGCTTCGTAAACTTAAAAACCTTAAATCAATAAATCTTTAACTCAAGCCACAAAATTCAAGGAGCGCTCTTGCATTTAATCCTCTTCTCTCTCTCTCTCTTTCTCTCTCTCTCTCTCTTTTTTCCCCTCTCCCTGTTTCCTGTCTGTCTCTCCACTGTGTACTATAAAATAAGAGGGAGACAAACATCTGGACCAGTTAAAAGCCTTCTGAGAGCTGAAATGATTGCTTAATTAAATTACATAGTAGACTGACAGAAAATCAACGTCAACAACTTGAATAATCGATTAAATCACGGCGAACTTACACCGGTAGCAGCATTAAAAATATTAGTATTTGACGCTTATCTTTGTCATAAATCATAATAAACTGGATATCTCTGCTGGTCAGACTAAATAAACACTTCACCTTTAGCTCTGGAAAAGTAGGAATTAGGACATCTGTCACAATTTTCTGATATTTTACAGACAACGTGATAAAATTTAGATAATAATAAGATGATGAATTGATAATATAACAGCACTAATTTAAAGACTTGGACTTATAGTTGGGGGATATCATAACTTATAGTGGTCAACATCCATTTAGATTAAAGTAAGGTATATCTACACATCTTAAAATACACATTTTATGACTTTTGAGTTAGTACTCAATGCAGAAAAGTGTCACGTGTGACTGTTGTACTCATATATATAATATATTATGAGACATAATAATGCAAAAGCAGGATTTTACTGCTGTAGTGGGTTGAAATGGAGCTCATTTCGAAGCAATAGGACTACAACTAATGATTAGTTTCATTATAGTTCCAACTAACTGCTGATTATTTTATACTTTAATTAATAAGTTGATTGGATTTAATGCCTTAACTCCTACAATTTCAGACATTGTAAGACTTTTTTAGACCTTAAATATTAAAAACTAAATTTAAGACTTGGACTAACTTGGGGATCTCTTATAGTGCTCCAGTGTTTACCACAGACTATAGTACTTAGACCTCAGTTTTGTACATTTTTTAAGTCAAATGCATCATTCTGCTGCACTCTAAGTACAAAATTAAAATGCTTTAGTAATTTAACTACTAGTTATATTAGGTATGAGTGGTGATGACACACCTACAAAGCATGGGAAATACATTTTTACCAGTTCATAAATGTTCCAAACAAACCATCAAAAAAAGAGCAAAATGTTTAGATTTGGACATTTTTCAGTAAATATCTTTGTTTTAAGTTCCCGTTGTGTTTCTTTAAATAAATATACTACAAATTAGCGGCACTATGGGGGGCCGTCACACTCATTGTCTGAAAGTTTCAGAGTAAAAGTGTGACATGGCTGTGGTGTCGAGGAGGTGTTTAAAACTTCCACTTAGGTTCCATTAAAGCTACTTAAATTAAACGTTGATAATTGGGGATCTATCTGAAAGAGGCGTTCATACCTGGCTGGAGCTCAAAGGTGAGTCACATATGGCAGTGATTGGCGTGTGTGTGTGTGTGTGTGTGTGTGTGTGTGTGTGTGTGTGTGTGTGTGTGTGTGTGTGTGTGTGTGTGTGTGTGTGTGTGTGTGTGTGTGTGTGTGAGAAAGTGAGAGTATGATGGGTTTAAAGGGCACAAAGGGACCCATTTAGACAGAGATCATCACCCCCTCCGTCGCCGCCCCCCCCCCCCCTCCACTACTACCACACTAAACACCATTTCACTCCCCAACATTACACAAACACCAGATTCCATCAAAAGATCCCGACCCCCCTCAAACCCTCCCCGAAAAAAAAAACCCTCTCTCCACTCGTCTGAATGCACAGAGCGGGCCAAACATCACCTTGCCCCGAGATGACTGGCCTGATCACACAGGCTTGGGCGGAGCTTTAAACAATCCCCCCTCAGTGTTCGCTCACACCCACCCCAACCACATGCCTCTTAAGAAGTGCAGCTGATAGCACCCCCCCCTCCCTAAAAGAAATTACCCTAATATGTGTTAACTGGGTCATATTTCTAATAGCTGGATCATAACGTGAACTGAGCAGGTTCTGTGTTAGAGCGGCCAGTCGCTTGAGTTCCTCCGAGATGAGTCAGCAGCTCCTGTGTGAGAGTGTGATTTCGTGACAGAGAAAAGAGGACAGAGTGATCAGATGTGCGCCTCTGGCTCACTATCCTACCATCACCACGTCTTGCCCACAGGGTTTGTTATCTTTAGGGGCTGCCAGTTTGTTTGTTTGTCGGTCTCAAGCAGCTTTTCAGCTTTAGGCCTAACGAAGCGAAGTCCCAAAGTCCCCCGCCACCCAACCCACCCCCCTAAATTTCCCATATTAAAAAATCCTGGAATAACAAACAGAAATATGAAGTATAGGCCCCACAAATGCAGAAAATTGTTTTCAGAGGGATTAAGAGACTGGAGACAGGCAGATCTGCCCAAATGACACGGCGAAAAAACGGGAGAGATTTTTGTAACCTTGGTGAGTCAGGCTGTAACTCTGCAGCTTTACATGAAGACACATCAGCAGCGTGAGAACCATCCAGTCACATAACCGCAGGATTTATATCAACAATGCTTTCATTATTTATTCATTTATTCATTTTATTTTTGTGTGTTTAAGTGTTTTTTGGGGCTGCAACCTACCGATCAATATTAACTAGATCAATGAAGCTTGAGAACATATTGAAAAATGCCTTTATAGCTTTTAACTGAGTATCAAAATAGTTGCAGATCAGTTTTCTGAATCTTTGACTTCTTAATTCATTGTTTAAAAAGTTTCAAAATAAAAGTGACTTCTTAATTCATTGCTTGAACATTTTAAAATAAAAGTGTGCATCTAAATTCATTGTTCGAAAGTTTCAAAGTAAGAGCATGACTTCTAAATTCATTGTTCTAAAGTTTCAAATTTAAAGTGTGACTTCTAAATTAATTGTTTGAACGTTTCAAAGTTTCAAAATAAAAGTGGGACTTCTAAATTAATTGTTTGAACGTTTCAAAGTTTCAATATAAAAGTGGGACTTCTTAATTCATTGTTCTAAAGTTTCAAAATAAAAGTATAACTTCTTAATTCATTGTTTGAAACTTTCAAAATAAAAGTGTGATTTGCTAATTCATTGTTCTAAAGTTTCATAATAAAAATTTGACTTTTAAATTCATTGTTTGAAACTTTCAAAATAAAAGTGTCACATGCCATAAGAGCAGATGGGTACAGTTTTTAAATCTCTTGTTTTTCTGAACCAACAGTTCAAAACCTAAAAGTGTTCAACTTACAACATCATAAAATGAAGTTATGCTAAATTAAAGGAACTAATTGATTATCCAAATTGTTGTTGATTACTGTTCTGGCAACGAAGTAACTGAGAAACTTACTAGACCCCCAGCTAACAATTATTTTCACTGTAGATTAATCTGATTATTATTTTCTGGCTTAGCTGCTTGATTGTTTGGTCTACAAAATGTCAGAAAAAAAGTTTGTAAGTGTCTGTGAGGTCTGAGATCAAGTCCCAAACCCAAATATATTTATATATTTATATGTTTACTATAAAAAAAAAACTGCAGGGAAAAAAGCAGCAAAACCTCAGAATCAAGCCGCTGAAATCAGGAAAAACCAGCTCAAATCTCGCTTGGTCTCCATTAGTTTGTCTCTTCCACCTTTTTTTTTTCCCCAGCTAAAAAAAGCTCCCCCGTCTTTCTGTCCAGGTCTGACTGGGTCACAGAAGCCACGCTGTGAAAACCAGTGGCCCAGCAAAGCCTGTCAGCAGGGGGGGGGCAGGCTACCAGGTGGGGCAGGACTGCAGACGGGTGAGGGAGAGAGAGAGAGAGTGAGAGAGAGAGAGAGAGTAAGAGAGAGAGAGAGAAAAAGTGCTGCTTCGCAAAAAAACAAGGCTCGGACCTGACCCCCGTCGCTCGACTCACCCCTGAGGTCTCTGACGAAGCAGCGGCACTGAGGAAAAGCCTCAAAAACACACACACACACACACAGACACACACACACACACACACACACACACACACACACACACACACACACACACACACACACACACACACACACACACAAACCCACCACATTCCACCAAAACAAACAAGCAGGGCCACCCAAATTTTTCAATTAGAGCCTTGGGAGGGGAGGGTGGAGGAGGAGGAGGAGGAAGAGGGAGGGGTGTGGAGGCGAGGGGGGGGGGGGGGGGGGTGGGGGGTGGCGGGGGCAGGAAATGGATCAGTGTAGCTCTGCCCCAACCATCCTTCAGCCAAGCCGGTGCTGCTGACTCTGTGGATGTGGACAGATGACGGAGCAGCTATCGACTTGTCAATCAATTACGCTCATTGGCTCTCACGTAGGATCAATCAGCTAAATAAACACACACATATGGTTTAGGTACTGTTTCCCCTCCTTCCCTCCTTCCTTCCCTCCTTCCCCCCCAGAAAAAGACCCACTTTAAGAAAATGATGTTAGAACAATATTTGCCAAAAGTACACAAGAGAAGGGATTATAGCGGCTTAGACTGTGTTCTGTTTGAAAACACCGCACTTAATGAGGCTGAGGTGAGAGAAGTGTGTATGTATATACGACGACAACATGAAGCTCTTTAGGTTTATTAAGTAAGTAATATCATAACCTTTGGTCCTCCCTACTGAAATATAAGTACAACTGCTGCTTATAACTGCTGCAGTGTTGATCTCAGTAACTCAGGAGAGAAGGTTTCTAAAAACAAATGAAGTCGAGATCAATTTATGCTTCATACAAACAGACATTTTCAGCACCAAACACTCATTTTAATCTTATAAATTCTACCTATAATGTAAGTCTGGGTGTTCTTTAATTCACATTCAACATAGGTCACATGTCCATTAAATTATAAAGATAGAGTCGCAACAATTTAGGGCCGTCCACACTAAGAATTATAACTATAAAGATGCCATAAACCTTCTGAACTCTGACAATAAGCTATGACAGTAATGTTGTGAATTTCTAACTTTTATTTATACTGTATTTATTTTAGGGCGGTCAATCTTCCTCTATAACTCCATTCAATGTCATTCATTATTATTTTAAATATTCGAATTATATTTGAATTTTTAATGCTAAGATTTGGTCTATTATTAATATTTACGATGTACTTCTACAGGTTTGTGTTGCTAACGCCACCGTCAACATGTGGTTATTTCACCTCCTGTCCACTAGAGGGCATGTGAGCATTACCAAGAAACAGGCTAAAGATTTCAGCTAGCTGCTAAGTAATAATTAAGCGTAGGCACAAATTAATAACGTTAACTTTTAATGAGCATTTTTAATCTCAACACATTCCTCTCCTCATCGTTTCCTCTTTCAATGAATTGAGTGAAAGCCACGACTGTATAAACTAAAAATAGATAAAAATGCTCAGTGTACGGTATTGATAATGTAACCTTTCAAACAACATGAGCGAGATTTGGTTTTATAGGTTCACTCGTACGTCGGCATTTAAAATATTCAATATTTGTTATTTTTCCGTTTATTCATAGAAATCAGAAACACTTCCACACATCGCTTCGTAAGTAATCAGGAGCGGTGATCTCCCGTAGATACACCTGCTCCGCTTTCTGCCATTTCTGTTGTGACGTTACGTTAGCGCTCTGAATGTGAGTCACGTATTGTTCAGACATTTTATCATGCAGGGAGGTCAAGACGAGAAGGATGAGATTTGCTAACGTTAGCCAACACATTTATACAAAAATACACATTTAAATAGTAATTTCAGCATTCGAACTTCGCTCCAAGAGCCCTAATCTATTCATTTATTTATTACCTGTATTGGTTTTTTAAATGCACCTCTGGCGTTGTCACATAAGTAACTTCGTTGTGCGATACAATGACAATAAAGTGCTTGATTATTGAAAGATAACGATGTGAGAATACAAACTTATGAACTATAACGTCCTGTAAACAGCGATATCTGCAGCTAATGGAAATAGATGATGAGCTGTTACTGCTGAATGTTGTACAGAGTAATAAGAAGAAAAGCAGAAGGGTGGGTGGTGGTTCAGTGTGTTGCTCAGAAGTATTTTGGGACACTAGTTGCTATGATTTGTCAGTATTTAAGTATTTAAGTCCAATCTACAGATTAGCTGACAGTGAAAGCAGCTGTTTGTTAGACGGAGGACACCGACTGACACTTTCTCCTTGTCAGAGATCAAATTGTTGCAATTCTTCAGCTAATTAAAAAAATACTTTAAATAAAGCAATCACTCATGTCATTTCATCCTACCGTGTTATCAGCTGGTTTCAAAGATAAGATGGAGAGAGAGAGAGAGAGAGAGAGAGAGAGAGAGAGAGAGAGTGGGGAGAAAAGGAAAAAAAAGAAGCTGAAATCTGTTTATTCTCCTTTTGTGGTTTTCCTCTACAGAGGCTGCTGGAGTCCTTCCAAAAAACCCTCGCACATATTTAGACTTAACCAGCACTCAAGAGGACGGTTACATATTTCAAAATACAGCAGAGGAGGAGGAGGAGAAGAAAAACCCTCAACTTCCTCATGAAGCTTCACGGATGCTGCAATTAAGTGAAATCATCTTTAATGTCAGCTCAACCCTTACATACTGTTCAGGGTTCAATCTGACCCATTTTTACATTTAAGAGCTGTAAAAACACCATATACACATTTATTTTAGCCAGATCTTTCCTAATGTGACCCACAGTATACAAAAAAGGGAAATAAAATGCCCTTTTTAAATTTTTTTGTGCAGCTGATACACATTTTTATATATGCAAATGTACAAATTTGACCTGCATTTCTTAAAATAAAATTGAAATATTAACCTGGACCATAAAATAGTGATTGTGAATGTCTTTTTTTTGTCCATAGATAAATATAATACACTCTGTCTGCTCTCTGACAGCTTTTCATTAAGGATCAATCCAACATTTATTAATGATTGATGGTGGAATTCATGAATGTGAATCGGTTCAGAGACTAATTACGAGTCAGAATATGAACAACATACATATTTTTGTATAGATACATTTGACATGTGTTTATAAAAAAAAATTCAAAAATCAGCATTCAAACATGTTGTATTCATTATATTGTAATTAAATGTTCTCCTGGATGATTGTGAATGTATTTTTTCCACAAGATTAATCAAACAGAATGATTAATCAAACATTTATTGATGACTGATGGGGGAATATATGAATGTGAATTGGTGTAGAGACTAATTATGAGTCATATATCGGACAGCAAATACTATATCAGCTGATATTGGCGTTGGTATGATATGTGCCGATAGTTTTAAAAACAAATGTGAAATTATACAGGCAGCATTTTATGTTTATTTGATCCTTTTTCTTAATTCAACTGTATGTTTTTTTTTGTTCTCTGTTTTTAATTCATAGCTAATTAAAATGAGCTGTGTTATTACTGTCATTTTATACAATAAAGTTTATTGTTTAAACTGCAATATATATTAATATTCATTACATATCTTTATCACAAGTGATTAATAACCTCATTTGAGGGATCATTGCAAAAAAAAAGTGTGTTTATGTATATATTCGGTTCTGTACATATAACTTTATTATAACATATAACTCGGCCAATATATCAATATGGTCTTCATTGGTAATGCCCTAATATGAACAATATGTGAGGGTTAAAATACCAGAACTTAATCTAAAAACTATAGAAATGTCTCAGTTTCTCATACTGTAATTACTACACCTCATAAACATCTTTATGAGAGCACATCATTCACACCTTAACACATATATATATATATACTGCCTTTTAAAAAAGCCAATAAAGAGCTTGATTCAGTGCAAATCATCGTCTATCTTTGTCTGACTAAATCAACCAAATGCACTGATTAGACATTAAATGTAAACCACAGCATGGTACTGTACGTTTTTTTTTTTTTTTTTTTAAAGGAAAAATTAGTCACTTACAATCAATAAAGTACTGATAAGTTCAGATGTTGTGCTTTTAGGGTGCTGTGAGCCAAAATCAACCAATCAAGTGGAGGGAGTTTTGCAGGGTTCATTAACTACTATTAAAACCTCATGTTTAAGTATTGTGATGTTTATTCTCACCACACTTGTCTTCCAATCATTGACAGGTTGTCTACATTTTCTTTGTTTTCACAGGCAGTTAGAATAGGCAATCAATATGTCTGTTTCAAAAGGCAATTACTCAATCTATTTTTATTGGAGGTGCATTTATTGGGAGTATTTCTAGATACTGGGAGAGAAGTCATGCAAACTCCGGGGCAATGAGTTACATGTGTAGGCTCTCTCATGCATATAATACTCTTTAATCAACTGTTTCAAGGTATAACTATCAAGACTGTTGTATGTGTTTCAGGTTGGTGTAAGAATTGTATGGACCACCAGAGTTTTGGAGGGTGGGACGGAGGCTCATTTTGATTTGGTACACCTGCATGAAAATGTCTGCAGTTTTTTCATTGGAACTACTTTTTTGGGGGAAAGTAGTTCCAGGCAAAAGTGGTCAATGTGATGTAAATGCATTATCGTAGGAGACTGGGAGGTTTATCTCTTTTTTATCTTTTTTAACAATAAGTCATATGTCATAAATCATTTTTGATGCATAAACAACATTAACAAAATTCACCCCAACACATAAAATCTCAATTATCTGCGATGTACGCCACAAGACACACTTTTTATAGTATTGATTAAGTAGTATCAAAACATCTCCTGCCAAACAATACCTGCAATTGATCCTTTTTGCACGCAGAGCTAGAAAATATGACTATTTGTATGGACGTGCTAACAGCCAATCAACACAAGCGTTCCTCGATTTAATGCCACATGTGATTGGCCCACTGCCACAGCAGCTACAACCCGTCTGCGGTGGTGAAGTCGTGGTGAATTTGAGATAGCGCCGGATATGATTAAATCAAATCTTTTAGATGTGGGGGAGTGGTGGTGTTTCATGCAATTTAATGCTTCTATTCACATGATTGTTATCAAATGAAGTACTGAACACTTTAAGGGTACTTGGATTGGTACTGGTATCATTATTTTTTAAACGATACCCAGCCCTAATTGTTGCAGATGTTTTGTACTTAGGTTGGAAAACTGACTCTTTAATACAACATTAAATGTATGAATAAAAAATCTGTGCCAAATGCTGCTCTATTGAGATAAATAAAAAGTTAGTTGCTGCTACTACTTCTACACACATATACACACACAGCAGAGTAATAACAGTTTACTAGAACTGATAAACAAAGAATTATAGTCATAAAGAGGAAGAAAAAGATAGACAGAGGGAGAAATACAGGAAGTTAATAGAGTGAAAGTATTAAAAAAAAACATAGATGCTGCTTGATTTGATGTCAAAACAAGCGAGATAAAACTCTAATTTCTCTCAATTTTAAATGGTAAAGAACACTACACAGACCATGATATTAGCCCTTCATACATCAATAATAACATCATTGTGTCATTTCAATCATTCACAACATTGCAGCAACTTAATGGCATTAATTTTTCATCTGTATACACTCAAAGTTCATTTATTAAGTTTATACAGTTTCAGTTTTTGTTGAGATTGAAAACAAGGTGATCATTTTACTTTTTATTATTTATTATTGAGGTAATAGTGGGTCATAGTGGTGCATTAGGGTGCATTATATTGAATGGTCTCCCTAATATTTTGTCTACTCAATTAACATTTACATATTAGGAACAGCCGTCAATATCCTATAATGCACCCCAGTACACTAATACCACCACTCAGTACGACCTCAGTAATAAACATAAACTAACATTATTACTTTTAACAAAACCTGAAACTGTATAAGCTTCATAAAGGTAGGATTTATAACAGAGCTGTTGTATTATTATTACTATTAAAGAGGCCTTTGAATGTATAACGCAGAATTAGCAATAGCAGAGGGTATAAACACTTTATTTTAAATATATGTATTAAATTCAGCTTTGATGTGGCAAAAGATGAGCAGCAACACCCCATTTAACAGCTGAATAATCGGATAAATTAATGCAGTTAGGTGATATTATTCCTGTTAGGATGGTAAAAAATAAAGACTGTCAGCTGCTTATGTTACAGTCTAACATTATAGACGTCTAAAACAGCTTAATTAACAACTAAATGGTGATTTTAGCAACAGGAATCTCTGCTTTGTTGACATATTTGACAGCTAGGATAGCTTTAGCTTAGCTGGCCGGAAGGGTTACAGGAGGATGTTGTCTGCGGTCGCTGTGACTTTACAGACGGATTATATTACAACCTGCTGGGCCGTAGTTACTTTAACATTGAACTCAAATGTTTTAAGAGAGAAATGTCAATTAGAAAAAGGAAAACTTACAGTTTGCAACGGCTGGACCTGCTCGAGTGTTTCCTGTATCAGCTGACTACGACCGGATATCCTTTTCTCAGACACAGCCTTCAAAATAAAATAAAAGAGAAGTGAAGTGGAATACTATATAATATAATATAATATAATATAATATAATATAATATAATATAATATAATATAATATAATATAATATAATATAATATAATATAATATAATATAATATAATATAATATAATATTAAATAAATTGGCATAACATAACATGAAATAACAACATAACATACCATAAAATAAAATGAAATAAATAAATAAAATAACAACATAACATAACATAAAATAAAATAAATAAAATAATAAAATAAAATAAAATAAAATAAAATAATAAAATACTTTTTTTTTTATTCATGCTGATGTGGTAAATGTTGGGGATAATTGTGATAATAATAAAAATAATAAAGATAAAGGGGGGTAGGGAGGTAGGACTAGAAAAGTTCCTTAGTTCATCCTACACCAGTGGTCTCCAACCCTGCTCCTGCAGAGCTACTGCCCTGCATGTTTTAGGTATCTCCCTACTTTAACACACCTGATTCTAATAATTAACTCGTTATCAAGTAGCTGAAGCTTGTTAAAGGGCTTGGTAATGGTAATTACTCTGATTCCACCACACTTCAGAGGAAAATATTGTACATTTTACCTTACTACACTTATTTGACAACTAAAGTTAATAGCTTTGCTGATATTTTTCACTGTAAACATACAATATGATGTATTGCTCTAGATTAGACTCAGGTGTGTAAAGTAGATTTGCTCCTGACAAAATGAAAATGCTCCTTACACAGTTATGCATCAATGTTAATATTCCAATTTGTGGTATTTGTACTTTTGCTAAATGCCCTGAATATTTTTCCAAACTTGTACCCCTGCAAATGGTACATTTCATGGCCTACTAAGTATCTGAACAGGCTGATTGATGAGCTTGTTGAATCTTTTTGAATTTCCCTTTGAGCACATCATTTAGCTTGCTGGGTTGTTGGTTCTGCATCTATGTCTTGAAGAGGAAGTTATTTGAGATATCTGATGGTAGAAAAACCGCAGTTTAACCCATGTATCGTCATTTTTTAAATGCTTGATTGACTAAAGACTAAATGCAGCAATAACAATATTATTGGATTCATGCTCCCTCTGAAGCGCCGAATGTCCTTTTGAGTGAGATTTCTGAAGCCCAGTGGGAGCTTTGCTTCTTTCCTCATCTCTCTTTTCACGGTGCATCACTGAGGCATTTCCACTTGTTCTGGGAAAGGCGCAGCATCATTAGAAATGCAACAGAGACCACCCAAGCACACACTCAACCACTGATACCATTACATTTATCTCACCAAATTGTGCAGGGCAGAAAGAATTCCTATGATAAGGCAAGGCCCAATCCCCGGGGAAGCCATATTGTCCAATTAGCCGACGTAATCTGATAATTAAGGGATCAAACTGTGACTTGGGAGTTTGCACAGATGCTGATGCAACACAGGGGCTGTTTGACTACATAAACATCTACTTACAGCAATGACGCTGGAAGATTTTGATCTTATTCTCAGTGGTGCAGCCTTTGCCAATGAATGACAACAGTGGCATATCACACATAACGACTAGTGACTCTACAAATCGGTGGCTGAGTTGATGGATTTATAAGTGTCATGTAAAGAGATATTATCATGTAAAGTATGGGAAAGTATTTCAATATTTATCAATATTTACCCACCAGTGTCAGTAGTGATATTCTAAAGTACAAAACAGCAAGAAGTACTTACACAGATTCATTTTTCTGTTACAGGAAAAGTTTTTATGCTTCAAGAAATGAGCTTATTCACTTTATTTCAAGAGGATGAGAATATTAATATTACTGTTACACCTGTCCTTTAAATGAATGAATGAATAAATGAATAAATGAAGGCAGAATCAGGAGAATGACGGCTTACCTTGGTATAAAGTCGGCCTACCAGCGCTTCTTAAGCTCGCTAACTGACCTGAATTCATAGGAACCCCGTTTTGTCTCAGTTTTTATGCTAACTAATGCTATTTAATGGAAAAATATGAGAGTGTTATTGATCTTGGCGTCTGACTCTTGGCAAAAAAAGAAAAATAAGCATATTTCCCAAAATTTTACACCAAATATAAACACATATACCTTACAATATTCTCTCTTGGAGATGCTAACGTCATTGCATGTCGTGTTTTTAAATAGAACAAGCTTTCTGAGCAGGTGTCCCAGGTCCTAAAGGGACACTGATGGTGCCTTGATCCTTACTTTGACCCCCTAGCCCTCTCTAATATACATCCCGTAATGGCACATGCTGCGCTGGCACCATTGCTCATCCCTGAACCCTATTGTTCATTGTTTGTCTTCTCCAGTTTTTTCCCATGGGCCCCTGGCCAGTGAGAGGAAAAGGTCACTGTAAATATTGCACTGAAATCCTCCCTCCCTCCCATAGAGCTCCTGAAGATGGAACAGGCGACCAGTGGGTGAGCACTTCCTTCCTGCGCAGGGCATTTCAACTGTAAGACATCAAACAAGTATGAATCCCTCAATGTCAAAGATCGTTGCAGTGAGATCATATGCTCAGTGTTGACATTACAATAACCTGGGCAGGTCTCAGCTCTTTGTAAAGCATGTCAGATAGCATAATATGTGTCTAATATCTAACTGGACTGTACAAATGAAACACTGCTATAGTAGTAGAAGAGTATTTAGCACACCTACGTCATAGCTGCAGCTCCCTACAACTGTTAAATGAGCAGTGATATGTTTTTAATGTCTCTGCATGATTCCAACCTCTGTCTGTGTTTTGCATCTTATAAACACAGAAAATATAGTTTCCAAAGAAAATTAAGAGAGGTTTAGGAACCCATGACCTATGTCTGGCTAATCACTAGCCTGTAGCACTGCTGTTAATATAAGACGTTGAGATTTTAAATAAACCCCTGATATTTGGGTTTGTTTTGCTTGTGAGTGGCGCTCCATCTCCCGCTGCTACGCTTTCCCGGAGGATTCCAGTTCCCTGGGCTCACATTTTGGGCTCCGGAAATCCAGGCCTGTGCCAGGCTTAGCTTGGAAAAGCATCCAGGCAAACACAATGGACGTAGGGAGAGTTAAGGGGAACAGAGAGCCTTTTCAGTCTGAGTGCTGACACATTGCTTGATGCAGTGGGAGGATAACACGACCAATAGATGGATGAAGAGATGAAGGTGGGAGTACAGGAATAGCGTTACAACAAGGTGTGGAAAAATACACATTCGATGGTATCTCTCCGTGACCTCAAAGTGTTGCTTCAACCAAATTACAAAAGAAAGTTTGAACTATGATATTTGTCTTTGAGATTTCTGCCTCCACATAAACACAATAGTGGACATTTAAATTTAGTTTGTGGTGCTCAGAGCATTAAAATGACATTTAGAAATAGTGTTGCCCTGGATAATCCACAAACGCCCTGTCAACAGATTTCAACACAGGGACTATTTCTTTAGCCGGAAATATTTACAATCAAAACAGTTTACAGCAAGCTCTGTGGACCAAAGCTGCAGCTACCTCTCAGGACACCAGGGATATGTCTGCGGTATAGTCTCTGGCAATCTGAGGAGCTTTAACAACCTGTTTGTGGCTTCAACAGGTTTCAATTATCACCCAGTTATTTCCATTAGTCTCACAGAGCGTTTTAACGTCTTTTAACTCGTTGTTTTAGCTTTACAGTCTGCAACCTTACTGTCTTTATCCAGTCTCAATGGACTCATCAGCCTTGTTTCCAGCAGCTGAAGGCAGGCAGCTCTGATAAACTGACTGTGCACGGCTTGCACAGCACCAAACAGCAAGCAGATACAATTAGCGAGTAGCTGGTGAACATAATGGACCATTTAATAGCCCAAGAACCAGATATTTCCCCTCAGGAGTTTGTGGACACCAAAACAGAGCTAAAAAAGGAGAGCGACTATTGGACTTAAATTCACCAGATGGCACGAACATGACTCCAAATGAATGATGTTGTTGCTCTGTGTCTGCACGATACATAAATAAGCCACTGATACCATCACTATATAAACTTTATAAGATGATAATAAGTCAGTGTTGTGTTTGCAGCTTGTTGTGATGACATAATAGGCCACAAAAAATTAATGCAGCCAAAATATTTTAAAAAAAAAGAAGAAAAAAAGGAACTACTGCATACCTGTAGCTTTATATACCTTAATATGCAAGCATTGGTGAGATATTGTGGATGGATTAGATTGTCTGGAGGAAATTACATTTATATATAATCATAATTTAAAAAAAAATAGACATTAACCTTGACCTTAAATATGTATAAAATGTAAACAAACAAATAATTTCAGCATGAGTTCTTCTGATTTTGACGTCTTTTGACTTGAAAAGAAGAGTTCACTCAACTCATTAAATTAAGTCTCTAAAGAATCACGATCACAGCAGCAGACTTCCCAGCATGCATTGTTTGATCGTTAAAACTCTCCAGAGACACTTCTTCTTTTTGTAGTTTTGAAACAAACAAACACGATGGTCACTCGTTGTGTATGTTCAAAAAAAAAAAAAAAAAAAAATCTCAAAGGCGAGTTCACTTAAAACCTTGTCAAGTAAAACCAGAACTATCTGCATGGCTAAATTCCACAAGAAGTGAGAGATTATATTTCTTCGGTAATTTCGGTGAACTGACTCATGAGAGTGTTTTGACAAGATGGGGAACTACAGCAGTTCTGAAGAATCTAGGGGGAAAAAAGGGTGGATGTGAAAGGGTATAAAGGGGCATTTTCCCAAATATGTTCAGGCTTTTTACCACCCAGGTTAACATAACATGTTCTATGCCCTCTCATAACACCACTCCCTCGGCCCCCCAGGCCAGACAACAGGCTACTGTGTCTCAGGAGGCGCAGTCCGGATCAGCCCTGAGCACTGTGGAGAAACACTCTCTGGGAAAAAGTCTAGAAAGTGAAATTAAAAAAACCACAAGGGTGACGAAAATGTGAAGTAGAGCCAGGGTGACCCCCTTCCACCCCTCCGCCCCTACTACTAACACATACTATCTTCTAAGAGGTTGTTTATGCAATCCTGCTGAATTTCAAGCTCATATTTTATTGTTGCATGTTCATCCTTCTTTGCATGTGACTGTGAGAGGAAACAGCCTTCATGCACAGCTGAAGCCACCGGTGCATGCTGCAGTGCGCTCTCTCCGTCTATGATGAGAAGTGACAGGTCAGAGTGTGCGTTCATAACTGTTTGTGTTTATAAACAGGTGGACATGGTTACAGCTGCAGGTTATTTGTGCAATGATGGGCCCCTGCCAATCGCAATCAAGAAGAGAGCATAATAAAATCACACGCTCACCCGGCTAATGTTATACGCTCAGACTCTGTTTTCTGTCGTCATTGATCAGATGTTGAGATTCTTTTTTTAATTTTTTTAATGGTGTAGTCACATTTTGAGACATTTCCTTTATAGTTTATTACACTGAAATTAGGATTTTATTACAGGAAAAGATGAGTGACTTTTTATTCTATAGCTATTAACTGAGCAACTGAGTGTGTTTATTATTATATTGTTTTATTCTTTTGGTTTAAAACCTATATGCAAGCAAATTACTGTATTTTCCTTATGATAAAAACACATTTTGTTTGAGGTGAATGTTAAATTTAAAAGCTGACTTCAGAAAGAAATATGTAGAATTTGAATAAAATATCATTAAGCACAAAGCAGTGAATACAGAAGTAATATCACACTGTAATTGGAAAAACAAGCAGGCTTATTTAAAAGTATTAAAGAAATTAAGGAATTAAAGGAGATGTCACAGATTGAAAAACACACCACATGACACACACTGAAAGTAAAATTCAATCTGACTTTCTCACTGTGTGAAAGGAAGAGAGGGTCTTAACTTGAATGAGCCCCCCTAATGCTACACATGAGATTTCTATTCCATGTATCCGCCTGTAAGGATTTAACACACTCAAGAGGAACTCGATTGGCCTCAGTGAATATTAACTGGACTTAACGTGCAACATATTGGATCACAGAAGTATGATTTAATAATATGTCTTCATTTCCTTTGTGAAATCAGTGACAGTAAGGATTCAGGCCTTGGCCGGCAGCCTCACTGTCTCCTCAGGATTTTCTCTCTTTTAGTCTTTTAGAGTTTAATTTCCACAAAAAGAAACTATATGGCTTCAGCCCAGAAGGGGGCGCCCAAGAATGGCATTTATAAACTTGGCCTCTGTGCTCTGGGTTTTATTTGGAGGGGTTGGACAAAATAACAGGAACATGTACACATAATATTATGCAAGGTATTAACAAACACTTCCCATATAAATGTATTGTATTAATATAGTTAGAAATAATTCAGTATTTGAATATTACTGCAGATATGGCTCTATACCAAAATGTTACTCTTATTGCTTCCTTATGTTGTAAAAATACAGACATATTTTTTAATACAACGTTTTATTTAATTCAACAAAGAAGCTCAAGTTCTCAAATGTTAAAAGTTAAGAGCTTTTCCTTAATAAAATAGTCTAAAATCAGCATATTTTTATTTAAATCAGAAACTATCAAATCAAAGAAGAAGCATATAAGATAAAGAAATTGGACCATGCATACATTACCAGCTGTCATTATGTAATATCCAATTCTCCGTGCTTCGGAAACAGTAAAAAAAAAATCACCTCCAACACAGCTCTGAACAAAACAAAATCTCTATATTACAATCTTCAAAGAGGAAGTATTTATTTCAGGACAGCTGTTTTTGTTCATTGTATGCTTAATAGATTACAATGAGATTACACACATGTGATGTAATGCAGGAGATACACCCGAGTAGCTGGTAAATTCATGTACTTAAATATAAAAATGTGAGACTTTTGTGGCTTTGTTCTGGCTATAAATATAATAAATGATGTTGGGGAAAAAAAAGCTCATATGGAGAGATTAATATCACACATAAATAACTTGACCTACACATGTGGAGACTTTAAAATCCAAACCACAGAAGAGTATACAGTGCACTGCAGGTGTGATCAATTATTCACATGCCTTTAAAAATGAACAAAATAGGATTTCTGACTTATTTTTTTGGGAGGGGTGGGGGGTGAGGGGGGTGTTTATAAATGTATACGGTTGAAAATTACGTGCATATGTGTACACAAATACAGTACGTGTATACATTACAGCGTGCATGTGGGTGGGGAGTTGAAGCAAAGAGGCTGTTTGTAGTGAAAACAGGGAGAAAGAAGACACAGAGAGGAAGCTAAACACAGGCTGCTCTTTGAAGTACAGAGCAGGGTAACGCTATTGTGAACAGGTTACTTAACCAACACAAACACAAAGTCTGCGTTAGCCCGGCCCCTGCACATATCTGATCATCTGTACCATCTGATATTAAGTGATTTACAGTATCTTATATGTATATGTTAATACGGAGGCTGTAAATTGTACTATTAATGGCTCCGAGGTGGTGAGAGATTTCCCGTATTAAGTGGATGAGGTAGTGTGGCATACAGGAAGGGAAACGGCATATGTAGTTTGGCGGGAGGTGGTGGTGGTGGTGGTGGTGGTGGTGTTTTTTGGGTGGGTGGGGGGGATATAAGGAGAACTATAGGATTGTGTATGTTGGAGAGGTGCGGAGTGAGCAGCAGTGCAAATTGAGGTCAGTTTCAGCCGAGTAGCCTTTTAGCTTTGATCCCTCAGCTGAACTGGATGAAAGACATCCTGCTTCCCTCGCCAAGAAGAAGGAGGGGGGTGTGGGGGTGGTGGTGGTGGTGGTGGGGGGGGGGGGAGGACCTCGGTTTTCTACCTGACAAATAAGGCTTGATGCAGCACAAACTGTTTCCTCTATTACACGGATAATCTCTTATTTTCATCTGTCTCGCCTCTCCTCTGGTCGCCTCTTCGCCCACGCCGCTCTGTAAATCATCCCCCCTTTTCCTGCTAATATAAATCCTGATGGGCTTTATCAATGCTTTGTCTCTCTATCTGCTCTTCCCTGACTCCCTCTCTCCTCTCCTCTGTTGTTTTCCTTTACAGTGCATTCAAAATCTGAACTTTGATCCTCCCACAACCTGTCAGAAATCCGGACCCGAAGCCTGGAGCAATCTGCAGTTTGCATGTGGCCTTGTGTGTGTTTTCACATGTGCAATCTGGCGCTCAAGCATCCGAGTTCATGTCAATCATCACTTGTGTGATCAAAAAATAATTACTTAATGGGATTATGGTGTTTAGACTTGACTCAAGTTGTCATTTATGTGTCTTCATATTTATAGTGATGGGAAGAAATCAGCAGATTTCCAGTTAAACGCTCCACATAAGTAATCTATTAATAGGAGATCTGGCATAAAAAAGGATTATTCTAGTTTGTTACAACTTGGGTCTGATACTGGTAGTTTTGGCCTTTATTTGTATCAGTTATAATAACAACAGAAATCAGAGAACATGAATAAACTGCTTCACCAGATGAGACAAGAAACAGTCATATTATCATACAGGTTGTAAATAAGCTCCAATGTTAGCCACACTTCTTTGAAAGAGAAATTAAAGATGAATAGCACATTTTGTCCATTTTAAACATTCAATACAGTTTACAGATCATCTTTACTGATTCAAATTTGACGTACTGTACTTACCGTAGTCCAATCAACAGTCACGGACAGTTAAAAGTAAAAGAAAAATGCCAAAGCTTTATTTTTAAACGGGCCTCGCCTTGTCGATTAGATGGATTTATAAGAATAAAGCCTTATAAATAGCAGCAAACTAAGCAGACACAGGGCCTTGTCTCTGGTGGGATGGCTGCAGCTTGCGATAAAATTATAATTGGATGATAAGAAACAATACCAAGACGAATCATTGGATAATAACTGAGAGGTGGAGGAACAGAGCGATTATGTAATAATTGCCTCTGTGCTTGAACCTGTGTTAAAAGCTTAATTTGCGTGTGCACAAAGAGATTATTACTGATAATTGGGTGCGCTCACTTTCAGTTTTACTTCCCAATAAAGTGTATTTGAAACATTTTGTTTGTTTACAACATGATTAATCGTCCGACTGCTTGTGGTTTCCGCCTTGTCAGACTTCATCTCCATGTCTCCAGATCTCAGCAATAAATCAAATGAGTAAAATATTATCATAACCGATTGAAGTGATTCTAACAATTATGAAAAAAAGGGACCCAAAAATGTGATAAACTGTCCAGTTCTCGCCTTATCTCGCTCATTTCACATGGCGTCATTTATTATTTTGCATTCTTTCCTCGTCTTCCTCTCTCTGCTCTGACCTGAAATACTTCAAAGTGTCTCGTCACTATTTTTCTTTCAATGCTGGAAAAGAACGGACACGTGTGAAACATACATGACAGGATGGACCTATAACTTCACGTACAATAGAGCTCAAGAACAAAGAGGATTAATAGAGGGACACTTTCCTGTGTTTGACACTGGACCAGGCAGTATGTTCTTCATTTATTTATTCTTGACAGAGTGGGGGTTTGTTAATGTGGAAACAAGGAAAACAATCATTTGGAGAAACAGAAAAAGTGGACAGTTGAAGCCAATTCATCCCAAACAGACTAGAATAAAAAGTCACACAAAGTGTGCGTGCTAGCGTGGACGTCTATTAGAGAAGTGGGAGGATGCAAATGACGTCTGTGAAATAAAACGGAGCTATAAACAAATCTTGAGAGATAATCTGTCCTGATGTGACATTATGGGAATAACTGATGATAATAACTGATCTGGCACCCACTTAGACTGCATCCTTTCACACAGCGCATCTTCACATCAGTCCCTACCTTAGATGTTAGATTACCTAGTTATACAACAAGGCACAAATCTGCAGGAGCAATAAGGACTTAATATGGCGAACGTGCACACAAGGAATGCAATGTTGATATATTTATCCAACGTAATGCATGATTAACTTTCACATAAACTATCAAATTGTGATATATTTTAAATTTGATGTGTAGTTTTGAGTAGTTTACCATGTTAAAAATGTAGAGCTGAGTCCTGACTAATGGGTTGGTTGATGTCCCGCACCTTTAACGCTAATATATCCTGAGGAGAAATACACCATCAACATAAGAATGACCCCTTTTTTTCCCATTCAGATAAATCGCTTCTTAGAATGAGGATGGAGTCAGCAGCTGTATTGCATAATGAGGCAAGTCCTAACAGCTGGGAACGTCGCTGACTCTCTAAACTAATCTTTCCTGACAACTTCTCTCTCTCTCGGTAAACACCTTATTAAAAAACAAAACAAAACAGGTTCTTCTATAATGGATTAAGGGACCAGCTAAATCTGTAAATGACGGTTAATAGGTTGTTATTAACAGGTATTTGTGATGTCATGCATACAAGTTGACAGTCATGTGAGAAGTATTCGGATCGTTTATTTAAGTTAAATTATAAAATACAAATCCCACAATGCAATGACGTCGGAAGAATTAAAAAAACAAAAAAAGTACTTACGTAAAACTACAATAAGCTACAATAAAATGCACATAGGTGTGAAAAGTAGTCATTATGCACGAATACTCCTTTTATAAAAGTATATTATTGTACTTATTCTAATGCTGTATTATTAGTATCGATGCTTTAATGTTTTAATCACCTTACATTTCTTACTGGTGAGTAGTTTAATCCATAGCATTGCATTGTATTCATATGTTTTGAACGTTAATCCTTGTTTTACAAAGTAACTAACTACTAACTATGCAATCACTTTCTTGTTTATCTGTTGTACTGATGCATTTTATAGTCACATTCATATTTAGTTCCTTATCTTTGCACTAAACGTTACCTGATTTTTATTGTTTGATGTACTGTTGTCATGTTTTATGTGCCTTGTAAGGTGTCCTTGAGTGCTTTGAAAGGCGCCTTTAAATAAAAATGCATTACTATAACTAGACACTTTTAAAAAAAGCAATCACTGTTTTCATCATTTCTCATTTAGATGCAGCTATTTTCAGGCCTTCAGCCTCCTCAAAATACGGCTTAAATAATAGGAAAGTGACAACCATTGGCCTTTTTTATGAAAGAAAGTAGAAAACTAATACAGGTGTCAATATTAAATTCACTTTAGCTGCTTCTGGCTAACTGTTATGACTTACTTGGACAGTCATAAAACAAAATCATCAGTATTAACAACACCTGTGCTTTTCCTACTATGATAAAAAATAAGTTTTTGTGGTGATAAGTTTTTATTCCATCCTTGTGAATATATTTTAGGATTTTGCTTCTTTCTTTTATTCATTTAAGGTAATTCACAGTTAGGCTATAAACCACAACACACACGTAGCTCCGCAGGCTAGTCACTCAAAGTATGTGCCCTATTACAGGGAAAGAACAGGCCTCTTCAGTCCATGCCAAATCACTGGCATATTTGTCTTATTAATTTTTTTTTTTTACATTTTATTAATGAGTACAAACATTCTCAAGGTCTATTCCCTGTTTTGACATGCTATTGCAAAAGAAACTGGTTCAACACATAACAGGAAACGGCGCATCTTTTATGAATCACGGCTTGACACTAAATGTATCGGAAGGGCCTTTTGTCTACTTTAACGAGCCTCTTTTTTATCTACCTTTCTTCCTGTTTTTTGTACTTGGTGGTTTTCATTGTAAACTCGCGCCTATTAAAAGAACAAATGAATAGAAATAGAAGAATAATGCTACGAAAATGGAAATACTCAAGTATATACAAGCAGTTAGCCGTTGCGATCTTCTCTCCTCTCCTCTGATGACTCGCCCTGTGAACAGATCCCAGCAGTGACCCCTGAAAAAAGGTAAAAAAAACCTCCAAATTCATCTCCCACTTTTTATTTAATTACATTCGGCTCCCAAACCTCTCTGTGTGCAGCAGGAAATGGAATGTGAGGCATTTGCATTGGTTAATACATTTCATAAGAGCACAAACAGCCAGAGCATCATTATAGATTAACGATTTCCTTAATGTACATTCATCATGGGTCTACGGTGTGTCGACAGCGCTCCTGTTCCCTCTTTCTACACGCACACACACACACACACACACACACACACACACACACACACACACACGCAAACACAAACACATATGTGGACATGCTGAGGCAAGACAATCAATACACACACACACACACACACACACACACACACACACACACACACACACACACACACACACACACACACACACACACACACACAGCATATAGACACTGGCACTGAAAATCCCCTTGATTTTTTTTGTAGCTGTAACTGTAAGCATTTTGGTTTACACAAACACACACAAACAAGTGGTGACACATACACACACACACACATACACACACACACATATACAGACATACATACACACCGCCACGCAGTGTTGTAATCTTTCAACACCCAAAGGTTGCCCATCGCGTGTGACGGCTGTGCAGAAGGCGAGTGCACGGGGAGGTTTCTTGGATGTTTAACATGTCATCCAACCTGTTTCAGCTCATAATGAGGCGACAGTTGGATTGTTATCAGGGAGCTAAACAAAGGCAGGATTGAGACAGACTGACACCTCAGTGGGCTGCTCAATGACCTGGGATCAGCCCGGTTTTTAGGCACATCATCAAAGAGCGAAATCAAACCTTAAACCGTCTGCACTATAATAACCGAGCAACAGTTTTATTGTCTAGATAAAACCATAAAAAAAGAAGACAGACGAACAATACAGCAACTATCTAATTTGTTGAGGGCCAATATAAACATTTCATCATCTGATAATCTTATCTCTAAAATCCTCTCAAAATTAATATTATGACTGAAATACGATTCATATCTTAAACAGTAATATAATATATTTTAATGTGAATGAAAACTGTCGGTAAGTCTGTATTATTGCAACTCTTTTAAAACATTTTCTACAGAATAAAGTTTTTCATTTGCTCATCAGCTAAAATAAATCACATTAAAGCTTCAACACATTTTTGATATTCTTTATTCTTTAGCTGTCTGTTGCCGTGGCAACACAACATGGGCTTCTTCACCTTTTGCCATGATAAATGTGTAAATACCTGGATGCTGTTGTGTCCGGTCCGCGCTGCATTGAGTAGAAACAGTTTAAACAACGTTATGTTTTGTTAGTGTTATTCTGAAAATGGTAAACTGAAACTGTCCAACAGCTTTTGTATTTTTCCACTGACATTCAGTTATTTTTGGTAAATCACAATAGCAACAAAAACTGGTGATTCATGTCATTTTTTAATCTTAATTTGTATCAATTATTTCATCATCACTCTTTTCACTTTCCCATTACTTTTTCCCAGAGATTTTATCTGATGATGGTTTAATATTTACTAAATTCAAGTGTTGGGGAGTAACTAGTTACATGTAACCGTGTTATCTAATTTAATTACAAAGAAAAAATTTGCAAATTAAATTACAGTTACTTATGAAAATGTTGATGATTACAAAGGAGGCTACATCTGAAGTCAGACCTTTAAGATTTTGCTCAGGAGGGTTTGTTCCTCATTTTTTAATATTCAACATGTTACTGAATACATATATTGCTGTTTTTTAATTATTTGAAATCAATATTGTTTTTAATATTTAGTAAATAAATCATGATGTGGGCTTATTTGGAGCACACATGGGCTTAAATGGAGTCACAGTACCAATTAAACCCACTTTATTCATCAAATATCTTTATTTTATATTCCAACATCTACATGAACTAATGAATACATTTTAACATGAGAGATAAATGTTGCTTTATAAGAAATGATCTCCCTTATAAATCATGTCAGTATCCATGAAAAACAGCTGGACTTTAGATTTTGGTGCTTAATGGGAACATTTACCCTAACAGCTGATCTTAGGTCTTAGGAAGGAAGGAAGGAAGGAAGGAAGGAAGGAAGGAAGGACAGATGAAGGGAACATTTACCCTAACAGCTGAAAACATTGGTTAGAAAATTAGAAAAGTAATCAAATGTAATAAGGAACATTACTTTAATGAAGTAATTGAAATAGTTACTCATTACTTATTACAGTAATCTGTAACCTATTACATTTCTAAAGAAAACTTTCCCAACCCTGAAAAACTGACTCATGCTAGTCCATGTATCTTTCGGTGGTTTCCTTAAAAAGAGATCTTCACAAATTTAGCATTGCAACATTGTGAGACTGACAACGGGTTAACAGTTATCATTTTTAACGTTCACAGTCCTTGTCAAAACCTGGCGTGAACGTCACCCACACTCGGCTCGATTCACTTGACTGTACGGATTTGTGTGTGTTATGCTAGTAGCAGCTAATGTAGCCACACCTGCTCGCCTCAAGCAGAGAAGAAGAGCTTTCTTTTTTTTTTTCCACTGACGCAGTAGTATTCCCCATGACCTCTCAACAGACTTTGATGAGTAATATCGGTGGATTTCCCCTTTAACTTGCAGCCAATTGCCTTTTAGAGTTACAAACCTTTTAAAATGATATTAAACCCAGATTGTCTTCCCACGATAAAATGCTTAAAAAATATTCCAGTGCTTACATTTGAATGAAAAAGCATTGTGAAATATGACTATGGGAACAAAAGTGGAAACAGTGGGAAGATGTTATACAGCTTCATGTCCATGAAGGGAGGATTTCAGAGTCTTGTTATAACCTGGTAAGCATCGTCACGGTCGACAAAAGCCACAGACTCTGGCTTACCGACAGTCAATGTTCTGCACATTGGTCCAGATTGAAACGTCTCAACAACTTCTAAATAATGTCCTCATACAGATGAACTGCCATGCTTTTAGTGATCCACTTGCTTTTTCCTCTTTTTAGCACCATCATTGTCTAATGCAGTACTTTGGTTTATGATCAAATACCTGCAAAAGTAATGACATACCTATCAATCTTAGCTCTATTCTGTGGTTAGTGCAGATATTAGCATGCTAACTCACTGAGCTAAGATGGTGAACATTATACCTAAATAAATTAAAAAGCAACATGTTCACATTGTCATTACTCACTTAAGGATTTAGCTCAAAGCCCCGTTGTCTTCTTTTGACTTTAACCACAATCGTTCCCAAACATGAACCAAGTATTTTTTATGTCTAAACTTAGCAAAAATATTTACCATAGTGGATGCACATTTGTAAAGTATTCGGAAAGGCAAGCAGTGTTTTCCAGCATCAGAAAACCCTCAATCAATCAATCAATCTTTATTTATTTAGCGCCAACTCACAACAAAAGTCATCTCAAGGCACTTTTCACATCGAGCAGGTCTAGACCGTACTCTTTAAATTTAAATTAAAGACACCAAACAATCCCACATGAGCAAGCACTTGGCGACAGCGGCAAGAAAAAAACTCCCCTTTAACAGGAAGAAACCTCAGGCAGAACCTGGTCGCTCGGTGGGCGGCCATCTGCCTTGACCGGTTTGGGTTGAGAGAGAGAGAGAGAGAGATTGAGAGAGGGAGAGAGGGGGAGAAGGAGAAACAAAGAAAGGAGAGAAGATCAACATTGAAAATAGTAGGTCTAATGTAAGTCATTTTGGAAATTACACCTACTTGCACAGAGTACGTCCAGGCCCTAAGATTGGACACATGTATACACCCTGAACAATGGGGGCTACAGACAAATACATGGTTGTGTAATGGGCTCACTAGTATCTCCCATTGTGGCCAACCTCTACATGGAAGGAGTATAAAAGCAAAGCCCTGAACTCCTTAAGAGGAACATTACTGAGCCCCTGGTTTAGATATGTGGGCGACACATGGGTCAAAAGTAAAACCCAGGAAGTCCAAGCCTTCACAGAACAGATTAACTCAGTTGACAGTATCATCAAGTTCACACGAGAGGATGTTAGGAGCAAAGATCTTGACCTTTTTAGACTGTGCCATATACACTGAAGATTACAAGAGCCTCCATATGTTAGAGTATCCAGGAAACACCCACACACACACACACACACACACACACACAGACCAATACTTACCAGTTACCAGAACACTACACCACTATGCTTATAATGACCCCAAAACCTTAAGGATGCACTTAAAACTTGCAGATACCCTAAATGTACCTTTGTGAAAATGGCCACAAGATCCAGGAAGAACCCCCTCACTGCGGACGGTGAAGGCAAAAAAAAAGTATAAATGCAACAACATCATCATTCCTTATATAACTGTAGTATTAGAGAAACTCAGGAGGACTTCTTATAAAAACATAGCATCCCCGTGTCGACCCGAAAGACCTCACATCCAAACATAAGAAAAAGCAATCTAGCACGCATTGCACGTATTTGATCCAATGCAGTGAGGAATGCACAGACTTGTATATCGGTTGGAAACTAAACAACCATTAAGCAAACACGCATACCTGCACCTGAAAGATAAGGGAGACTCTTTCGATGACAACAACGTGCATATTTTTGGACTTTGGGAAGACAGATGGTTTGAAATAGGCGTGAAGGAGGCCATCTATGTAAAAAAAAAAGAAGAGAAACCATCTCTCAACATGGAGACGCCATTCATCGCCCACCTGCAACGGCGTCCTTTTATCCCTTCTCAGGAGACTTAAAGGGTAACTTAAGTGGTTTGTTTTTTCAACCTGAACCCTATTTTCTCATCTTTTTGTGTCTAACTGACTAATGGAGGCAACCATTTTTGGATTTGGTCCTGTGTTGAGTGAGAGTGCCGTAGCCTGCAGCTGTACAATGGGGCAATAGAACACCATCAATGTCCACTGTAAGTGCTTGTTTTTACCACTGTTCGGCTCTATTTGTTATCATAAGAGTCTTACAACATCATGGGAAAGACCACACAGTGAATTAAACCTTTTCTTTACCTTTCACTTGATCCAGCCTGTTTTTGTTGTTGAGTCTAACGAAGTCTCGCTCAAGGAGAAGTCTCATTCTGAAAGTGAAATATTCAGCCTTAACTTTGAAAATCTTCTACGCTCTACTTTCTGTACTTCAACACAACAAACTCCTCCCAGCACTCCTCTCTCCCATCGCTGAATATTTAGCTGATTTCGTCAATGAAGAAGATTTGGTTAGACACAATAACAAACAAACTAGATCAAGCAAAAAGGTGAAAAAAACCGTCTCAATTCCCTTTTACAACCATACACATTTGGCCTCATGTGATACACAGTTTTTTACACTTGGCCTCAGGTGAATGCAACGATTCTTACAACTGTCTTTACAACAGCTGCGAGCACTAACGAAACCAAGGGCATAAATTACCTTGTAACGACCACATGGACGTTAAATACCTGGGAACTGAAGAAGCCCGTTGGATGAGCAATGGCTTCAAGTATCTGCAACCAAGTCCAGTTGCTCTCAATTTAACCCTCCTTGGATATAATATATACTGTTTTTCTTTCACTATCCTGTAAGACAACCAGCAGATATACTAAAAAAATATGTGCTACAATGTTGCACTTGACAGAGATCAATGACAGATTTACTGCACTGTAATCAAACTTATACTGGGGAGTATTAAAAAAGTAAGTAGGATTCAAATTTTCCCCCCACAATGTACACATGATGGGAATCGCATTGTTATAATAAATATTGAACTTAAGTGCAGATATTATCTAAAGCCAGTACGCGAAGCCTCTTTCAGTAATGTAAATCTATCATACCAGCAGTGCCTGTGCTTGCTCTGTCACTTTGTTATCCACAGCAGCAGAAGCAGCGGCAGCAGCAGCAGCAGCAGCGGCAACAGCAGCAAGTGTGGGACTGCAGGCTGCACTTAGTATTTCGCCAGAGAGGCTGTGTGGTCCTCCAGTCTCCTGCTATTAGTTTGTTTACAGAAGTTAAAGCTGTGAGCTGCTCAGTGCCCGAGGCCAGCATTCCAATACAGTGGCTCATACAAGCATGCACAGGCACACTCTGCAACACTGTTGTCTCTCAATACAATGTATGCAAACCCGCAGCACTAAAGCAGCCTAATAACAGCACTTTTTTTTTTTTTTTTTTTACGGTTTCTTTTCATGTTTGCCTCTCTTTCTCTAAAACAAAAGCTATCTTTGTCTTCCGTGGCACCTAATTCCTCTTTCTTGCTATGTATTCATATTTCAGAAATCCTTTGTTCCACGCTTTGAATATAATCCAAACAATAATCTCTTTAGACCTTCAAGCATAAACAAATAAGGGCCCTCTTTTTTTTTTAATATAGCCATGGAAAGATAGTAGTGGTCTGGTCGACGTGGTCCTCTTCTGAATGGCAGGTGATAGCTGTTGCATGTTGAAATGAGCCGTTACACATGTATTTGAATGTACAGGTGAGATGTCTCGCACTGATATAAATGAGTAATCATCTGCTTACTGCGACCAACTGTCGTGAATAAGTAGACGAGCTCGCAGAGTTAATTAAATTAACAGCTAACCGATGAGAGACACATGGGTGTAACTATTTACGTGCATGACAGCTACTTAAAATCGTTTCGGTGCGTTGCAAACAGACAAAAATGCAGACATAACTCCTAAATAGGACATACCTCCATTTTTAAGAACATTATCTCTGTATCCATCTATAGCACGCACTCTTATGTACTTGCCTGTCAAATGAAAAAGAAAGGAATGTAAATAGCTTTTAAATGTGCCCCTATAGTAACAAAGCAATAATGAAACTGTACTCCAGTAATTAGTCATGGTCAAAGGTTATTTAAAGAATGCTGGTTGTATTGAAAAGACTGTATCAACTGCCTCCGAAATAATGTGGCTGTCATTTCACATGCTGATAAGAACGCCATTTTCATCCCTCTGTCTTTTGTCTGGAAATTTTAGTAGGTAAACTTTTTTAAGCGACTTATCAGTACAGGTGTTACACATGTTGACTCAAACGCCTCGATTTTGAATGGTTACACACCTGAGTTGGTAATGGACTGGCTTTATCTCGTTTAAACAGTCCTGATTGTCGATACGCAGGCATGTTCACACCTAGAAACAAGAAACAACACAGCTCCAAAGCTTATGCACTATTGTTCCCCTCAAACTATGGTCACACGTAAACTATTTTCTGCATTGTGTTGCAATATATTGGAAGAAACTGGAGCGATCTCCTAATCAAATCCTCAAGAAAATAAATAGAAAAATATCAGTATCAGTCTCTTGTGCAATATAATTCTTGGTAGTATTTCACACTATGATCTTTGGAAAGTGTCCTCACAGCCGTTTCCCTTAGGTCGCTCAATACCTGAAAACTGTTGGCCGCACTGCGTTGATATATTTGAATCTCCATCCAACAACCATAAAGCTGTCATCTCGTACAGGTTAATGTGAATGCTTAGTCATTCACACAAAGCAGAAAATTGGACAGTACGCAGACACACCCTGCACTAATTGCCCCCAAACGCCGTTGGCCACAGGTATTGCTGAGTTCCCCACTACTTGGCAAAGACCCATGGCCTTGTACACAGATGATGACCTCAGTTTACAGTCAGAGCACTCCTGTACTCAACTGTCACGCTATTGAGAAAAAAACATTGAGTGAAATCCTTCCCCCTCTTCTTTGAGTAATTGGGATTTTAAAGAAGCTGTAATGTTCACATGTCAGTGCTTAGGACTATAAAGTTACATTTGAAGGATAAATTACAGTCAGGCATTTTTTTATTAGATTATAATGACGTTATTAATGTTAACATTTTATCAAAGTGTAGAGATGCTGTGGAAATATAATTAGCACTAAGTGTGACTTGTATTCGTAAATAAAAATGCTGAAGTTGTTCAAATTAGAACCGTACAATTAAATCAGCTGAGGTATACTTTGTTTATTAAACACAGTTCTTAACCTTCGTGTCGTCCTCACGGGTCAAATTGACCCCGTTTGTTTTGACTGTTCCTTCTTTCCTCCCTCCCTTCCTTCCTTCCTTCTGTCCTTCCTCCCTCCTTCTCTCTTTCTTTCCTTCCTCTCTCTTTCCACCCTCCATCCCCCTTTCTTCCTTCCTTCTGTCCTTCCTTCCTTCCTCCCTCCCTCCCTCTTTCTTTCCTCCCCCCTACCTTCCTCCCTTCTTCCTGCCTTCGTCCTCCCTTCCTTCATCCTTTCCTCCTCCTATCCTTCCTTCTTCCTCCCTCCCTCCCTCTTTCTTTCCTCCCCCTACCTTCCTCCCTTCCTTCTTTCCTCTGTCCTTCTTTCCTTCCTTCCTCCCTCCTTTCCTTCCTTCCTTTCCTCCCTCCTTTCCTCCCTTCTTCCTCCCTTCCTCCCTCCTTTCCCTCCTTCCTTTCCTCCCTTCTTCCTCCCTTCCTTCATCCTTTCCTCCTCCTATCCTTCCTTCTTCCTCCCTTCCTCCCTCCCTTCCTTCCTTGACTCGAGGACAACAGGAGGGTTAAAGTCCTCCTCCATCCAAAACGGTGTCTTGCTTGTCGTTACTTTATATGGATGTTTGAGCTTCACTTTACAGCATAAGCAGTTATAGATAAACTATGATATGGATGGAAATTAAAAGGCTCTTCCATCCAAATGCATTGTGCAAAAATGTTTCAAGTGTCATTTTACCTCCTTGTGTAATTATCATCTGTGTAAAAACTTAAATAATGATTGTTTATTAGAGGCTGCATTGGTGATATTACAAATACTACAAATGTGCTTTTAGCTTGGAAAAATTAACAAATTCTTCGGCAGTAATAAATATGAGAAGAATCAAAATTATACCCTAGATCACTACATTCATAGACTACTTATATTTCATCCCACTGACACAAAAAACACCCATTTGTGGGTTAAATGTCTTTTTTTTTTTTTTAAACAGTGTACCACTCTATCTTAGTTTGTACATATCTGTCCATGGCCACTGCATCAAAAGATGGATTTATTGGTTCTTATCAGATAGTGCTACTGATATTCTACATACATAACCATTTAGGCGGAGATATCCTACACAATAATGGCTGAGCCTCTTTCATAAAGCTCCTTGCCTCACCCTAAGGCCACACACCCAAGATATTTCTGTCGAAGCCATGTCTCATTTACAGACTGATTGCAGTAATGTACACACACACACGGTAAGAGCAGTTAAGGACACAGGTTAGCGTATAGGTGAATACGCAAGCAGTAAACATGAACCTAATGCCCCTTCTTGCTTCAGTTTGACAATAACAAAAGCTAAAATGATTATGCAAACTGACAGCTGGTTACGCCAGTGTTGATAAAAACAAGAAGTTCTCATTTTCTTCTTCTGAAGTGCTTCAATTTATAACAGAAATCCTGAATTAAATCCTGGATAGTTACGTTGTTTTTAACAGACGGTAGTATGATTTACTTCCACATACTTTAGCAGTACAATAGGGTTGTGTTACAGTCATTAGTTATAAATATTTTAACCTTATTTAAGTTTATTTGATAATGAAATTAGAATGAATCTGTAAAAATGATCCAATTCGGTTTGAAATCAAAACTCAACCTCTAATCTCCCTCCACCATCAACCACTATAGTCTGTCTGAGCTATGATCCTCATAAAAGACAACGGAAACCAGCTCTCCAAATGTTCGGCGCTTATTTCATTTCCAAGCCGCCAAAATCTATCAGTTAAAATTCATCGGCGGTTTGCTTGTGATCTTTAATCTAATTAACTTTGAATGACAGCTGGATACATAACTCAGTTCCTCTATGTTTGCAGATAATGAAAAATATTAAAAAGATGCCTTTGTCTGTTGTTGATTATTTGCATGTTGTGGCTTTAATTGTTTCTGTTAACTCGCCCCCCGTGTTTGCTGCTGTGACTAATCATCCGACTCACCGTGCTGAGTCAGAAATACAAATGAACGGCCTTTGTTAATGTGCAGACAGTAAAACAGGTACTGAGGAGTAAAACTGGGATTATGCTTCTCCAAAGATGAATCGAACATCTCTGCAGGTCTGTGAGGATCTAATCACTTAGCGAGGTGATAGCTTGCTCCATCTCCTGTTCAAAGGTTGGGTTTGTAAGTGTAAAAAAAAAAATGTTCCACCCAAAACGTGTCAAGTATAAACGAACATGAACATCTCACAACCACCCCAGTGATTGCTTGCATATGTGCAGCCAGGAGGAGCATGTTCCCTCCATTAATTCACCACATGGTCATGAATAATTTATGTCTTTGTTCACTTATTTTTTTGTAAATATGTAAATATATATGGGAAGAAGGATTGTTAATTGAATAGTGGAGAAGGGTTCAGGTTTAAATAAGCATATGGTTCATCCTACTCCTTTTCGGACATGTTGGGTTCACATTATTATTGTCTTGTTTTGACTATTCTCATTGGTTTTGTTTGTTTCTTAGATTACTTTTTTTGTGTGTTACTCATGTGTTCGAAATAAATCAAATCAAATCAAATCAAATCAAATCAAATCAAATCAATTCAAATCAAACCATTACTGGAACATACTTATCACATTAAAAGGAGTTTGAACTTCTTCAACTTCAACTTTATGTATATATTGCACTTTAAACACAATATAGTTGATCCAAAGTGCTTCACACAGAGGAAACACACACACACAAAATATATAAATACACAATAATAAAGAAGAAAGAGTAATCAGAATGATGATAAAAATACAACAACATCAATTAGAAAAAAAAAAAAAACATGGTCATAGAGTACATGGTGACCTATATTGAACAGCTAGAATGAATTTTTGGTATGAGTATCTTTAAATATTAATCATTTAATGCAAAGAGAACCTGCATAATTAATCAAATGTGTTTTAAAATATTCCCAGAAAACATTCATTCAACATTTTAAAAAAAGGCTTTAAATCAGTACAGTATGTACAGTTAGGTCAGAAAAGCACCAGATTGTTATTACTGACACTTACACCATATAGCATAGTGATATCTGCATGGTAGTAATGTGAGGAGGATGATGATGATACTGGCTGATGACACCTTACTGGTTCCTCAGGCTCATTTATGTAACTTAACGTGTTCCCCTTAAGACAATATGGATGACAACGTCCCATCTCAGGTGTGTTCCCTTTTTATTTTTTTTGACGTCACGGAGATAATTTATATAACTGCGTGAACAATATGACACGTAACAGACACCTCAGAATTCATTGAGGAGCTGGATTGTGTAACTGTCAGGTTTTCTTTGTTGGTAATGTCTCCTGAGAGTGTCGGTGTATTGTGTAACTGCCACATGTCCTCAGGCCTCTAGATGTGAAATAACCATTTCTATTTTTAACGCTTTCTCCGCGAAACCCAACAGGCATCATGTAACAAAGAAATAAAAGGTTATATCTAAATTTACAGTATGTAATATGTGTTTGGGTGCATTTTGGTTAAGGAGCATTTGTGGAAAATCAATCAATCAATCAGTTATTTCAAATGTTAATCAGATAATTATATTGTATGTTTTATGTGTGTGTCTGTACATGCATTTGTATATTTGTGGTTATGGAAGACAGAGTGGCAAATTAACAAAAAAGTCCCAAAAAACTGAAATCATATGGATGTTTTTAGGAAATTGAAAGAAAAACAGATATTCTGAGCATATTTTTTATGTCATTTTTAAACATTTAATCTCTTCACATGAAAGCTGGCATGAATCCAATCAGCATGTGTTTTAACTTCATCCATGACACACATACACCCTTATTAATCCATAGAATAACAATAAAGTTCTTTTTTTAGGACTTTAACTAAAGTCCTGCATGAAGCCAGAAGATGGTGTGGAAATAAATTGTTGAGTAACAAACTTGTAAAATGAAGTTTCGGAAACAACTCTGTCAACACCTTTAAGGATTGTTAACATGAATCTGCGGGCTTCACTCAGGCTCCTGCAGTGCTACCCAGTCAGATGGCTGCTTTACATGTGAGACTATTACACTGAGGACATGTGTTTGCGTATGTGCTTGTGTTTTTGGTCCTCGCCTGAGTAACCACAGGGCAGGTGAAGTAATGCATGTCAGTGAACCCACGCAGAATGGCGTGACTGGCAGAGCCAGCTGCTACGGAGGTGTCGAAAACCTCACTGCTCGCTTTTACTCCGTCCCTGCCCTCAAGCTTTCCTACTTCTCTGTTTACCTGCCTGTGTCAGTTTACAATCTCCATCAGAGAGAGAGGGAGAGAGACCTCGTCACAAGATTATATATCTGTTCTTGTCAAGTACTGTACTGTATAAGTACTTTAATTAAGTCCTATTATTATTATTAGTAACATTTTGTGCAACTTTCTGCTTTTAACCCTTTACATTCCTGAATGAAAGGTGGTACTTTTTACTTCACTATACTTGTTAGGCATCTATGATTTCAGATTTTTACATTTAACACTGTTTAAGTTCCTAGTTATGTCGTTCCTTTAACCCTGTTTCTTTCCTTTTGTGTATTTCTTTCCTTATTTTCTCTCATCAGCTCATCTGAATACCCAAAACTGCAAATACAGTCTATTATTAGTTGTTCACCTTTATTTGGATCCTTTAATTAAGTAAAAGTAGCAATACCACAATTTAAAACACTTCATTACAGTCAAAAGTACTACAGTTATAAAAATGTAAGTATTGATGATGCATCAAAATGACTCTTTTTAACGTCACATGATTATATATTTCATTGTTTTTCATTGTAAGCAGGACTTCATGTACTAGCTGGTAAAGGTGGAGCAATCTGTAAGTACTTTATTGGGTTTAATCCAAAATAGTGATTCATATATCGGTTGATTGTTCTGTAGCGAGCTTGAATGGAGGATTTCATCATCTCAGTTTTTAACCGCACAACGCCGAGAAATACTGTTTATTTAACATCACTACACATATTACCTCACGAGGCAGCGGGACTCTCATGATCACAACAACACAACAAGTAAGATGATGATAAACGTTGATAGACGGATAGTTTATCCAACCCTCTTACCCTTTAACCCTCCTGTTGTCCTAAGATCAAGGAAGGAAGGGAGGAAGGAAAGGAGTAAGGAGGGAGGGAGTAAGGAAGGAAGGAAAGGAGTAAGGAGGGAGGGAGTAAGGAAGGAAGGAAAGGAGTAAGGAGGGAGGGAGTAAGGAAGGAAGGAAAGGAGTAAGGAGGGAGGGAGTAAGGAAGGAAGGAAAGGAGTAAGGAGGGAGGGAGTAAGGAAGGAAGGAAAGGAGTAAGGAGGAAGGAAGGAAGGAAGGAAGGAAGGAAGGAAGGAAGGAAGGAAGGAAAGGAGTAAGGAGGGAGGGAGGAAGGAAGGAAGGAAAAGAGTAAGGAGGAAGGAAGGAAGGAAGGAAGGAAAGGAGTAAGGAGGGAAGGAGGGAAGAAACAAGGAAGGAAGGAAGGAAAGGAGTAAGGAGGGAGGAAGGAAGGAAGGAAGGAAGGAAGGAAGGAAAGGAGTAAGGAGGAAGGAAGGAAGGAAAGGAGGAAGGAGGGAGGGAGGGAAGAAAAGAGGAAGGAAGGAAGGAGTAAGGAGGGAGGGAGGGAGGAAAAGAGGAAGGAAGTAAGGAGAGAAGGAAGAGAGGAAGGAAGTATGGAAGGAGGGGAAGATTGAAGGAAAAATTAAAGAAAGAGGAAGGAAGGAAGGAAAGAAGGAACAGTCAAAAGAGACGGGGTCAATTTGACCCGGGAGGACGACACAAAGGTTAAATGCATGACATTTCCCAAACTGTTCCCATGGATGACTTCTCAGTTGTTTTAGTGTAACAGACCATGTAGTGCATCAGGTTAGAGCACACACACCCAACATAAACACTGGACGAAGGTTATCAATCACTGCAGGAGTCTCACATTGTCCTGGTCAGAGAAACAGTGAAAACTAATGTTACACAACCACAACAATCAAATCACAACATCACTAAAACAACAACTTCAACTTTAACTTTAACAGTCCCATGAGCCTCTTTATTTATAGAGCACATTTCATACACAGGGGAAGCATATTAATTGGAAGCATAAAAACATAATTAGAGCGACTGCCTCCTCCAGTTGCTGTGATATGTTGTAAAAGTGAAATCTTTATCTGCAGAGTCATTTGTAACTATAGCTGTCAAATAAATGGAGTGGAATAAAAGTATAAAGTAGCATTAAAAAAACATTTAAAAAAGCTCAACTCAAGTATGAGTACCTCAAAATTGTACTTAAGCAAAGTTAATAAGTTTATTTCCACCATTATGAGTATTTTTGCAAAGTAATGTTGCTACTTGTATCTGGAAATAAGGACTAGTAGTTACACCATTGATTAGGTTCCCATGTTAAGACAAATAAACATTTCTTATTTTTACTTTTTCATTCCCAACCCTGCTGTCCTTCCCTCTCTGATCTCTCTTGACCTCGTTCTACACTCTCCTCACACTCCTGGCCTGAGGGGGTAAAAGGTGAACCTCCTGAACTACCGAGCTAAATAAGGGCTGGGACGACATGTTTTCTCTCATACTGTCTTTCTCCGTCTGTCAGTCTGAGGTTTTCACACTCCAGATGCCCCCAGACACACCTAATATCTCTACAATGTAAAACACCCTCATACAAGAGCAGCTCTCATGGTTCACCTGCAGGACAGGTAAGCTGTGAACTTCTGGTCCTCGGTCGATCAGTCAAGACGTGGGGGGGAGAGGGGGGGGGAGAGACTGGGGCTGCAAAACCAACATGTACTTCCACTTAACCCGTAAGTGTGTGAGTGAGTGGGCAAACAAAGGGTGTAGGTAACACCCACAGCTCATATGAAGTGTATCTGCTGTCATTACTCACAGCCCTATCTGCAGCTCACACAACAGGGCTGACCTTAGCTGTTATTACCCAGAGAATGTGCTTGTGTTCACGTATTATATCACTCAATCCAGTCACGGAAAGGATTGTTTGTGCAGATAAACATCCTTCTTGTTTGATATCTCACTCTTAAGCAGAGAGTGAGAAGCACCTGAACACATGCGGCAAACTGTGTGAGAGACACACAAATACCAGCTGGTTTTGGGGTATGCATGACAAGTTACATGCCACTCAAGAACCTGCCTCTTATTGTGAGAGGTAATAATGCCATGCATATGCAGAGCAGGGATGTCTAGCACCCTTATTGTGTTCTCTATACAGATGCATTCAAAGCAGGGAGTCGCTGAAGAACAGGCCCGCTGTAGATTAGATGCCGTTACAGCGACCCTTGCAGCTAATCCTTGCTCGCCCGCCACCGGGAATGTTCCACTCCCAAGACACAGGCTTGGATTAAAGCTGGGGAGTTATCGACATGTGCAGCACACGCACAAAGAGAGCGCCATTAACATAGAGAACGACACAAGCCGCTCTGCCTTTGTGAGGGGGCATATGAAGCTGAGCCGGAGCTTCTGCATAAACAGAAGTCAGCGGTGAAGGAGCAGCGAGAGGGGAAACAGACAACAAGGGTGACAAGGAGTGAAATTTGTTCTCAAACTCCCAAACCCCTGCACGGCGCCGAGCCGTATTAAAAATGACAAAGGTGGAAAACTTGCTCTTTGTTGCCACTGCCGCCGTGCACCCTCATAAACTCGGAAAAACATCCTTTCATATTAACAATGCGATTTCCCCCCAATTTCCCCACGAGGATCATTTAAGTTTAAACCTTTTCTTATAATGACTAAGTGCATTGTCGAGCTCCAACAACAAAAACAACTATTTGCAGTTGTGTACATTCTGAATATGCCGAATATTTAGGAGCTTCTTGTTGATGTTAAGTTGCAGCATCTTTTCTATGATGCAAATCTCATGTTTTAAAGCTTAAAATCCTCGTCTAACTTCTACTTATCTACTATTTGTGACTGGAAAACATTAAAGAGGAAATCAATAAAACTTAAAAGGGTCAGTTCACCCAAATTACACTTATTTTTTCTTTTTATATGTATTTTCTCAGCTCTCCATGGTGGCATACATGTGGCACACAGTTTCTGTTTTATTCCCCCAGTTGTTGAGATATCCATCTTTTTATGCCTCCACTGTAGCATTAAAAAAAAAGACATTTAAAACATTAAACATCTGCATCTCTTTACCAAAGAAAATGCTTTTGATCATATAAATATATTTCAGTGGAAGAATGTGACCTGTAGCATCCTGCCTTTCTTAACGTGGGGTGTACTGGAAAAAAAGGTTAAAAATAGTTCAGCTTTTGAGGAGACTCACCACAGATTGCTTCAACTTCAACTTGGCAACCAAGTAAGTGATGAACCGGTTTGTAGTGTGAATATTTACTCCATCCCACTCACTTAAATTAAAGCTCATTCAACTGCAATTCAGCGTGAGCCCAGGGAGGCTTCGGCAACCTTACAGATCATAATGAATCAATTCTGACCTGTGAATCTGTAAGACTGGACAATAGAAACACTGATGGATTGTGTTTCAAGGTTTGTTTAGTATAATAACAAAAAATCAAGTGTAATATCGCTCTCGTATTGTGTTTACATCAGAGCGACGGCGTTTCTTTGTTTTCTCCGGTGCAGTGTGGGAGTGTGAGGCAGTTTTAGTGGATAAAAGATTTATGTGACCTTAAATTTACTTTGGATAATCTACAGAACAGTCTGTCAACAGTTTTCCTTTCGTATAAATAAGTTCCAATGAAAACTGTTGACACTTTGTTTTGTGCAAAATCCAAAATACTTTGTGAGTGTCTGGAAAGAAATGTTGCTTGTTGATTTTTAAAAACATTTTTTTTTTTTAAATGTAATTTTTCAAAGCTGTGAACGCCACAAACTCAAATTCAATTCTCCTCTGTTGTATTGTAGTGGAGGAAGAAATGATAATAAGGAGTCAAATCTCATCTTCTGGTTTTCCTTTAAAGAGATACAAAAACTTTTGGTCATCTCTTTTTTTAACTTTGTGAATAAAAACTGACTCGAGCTCACAAATCTCCTCAAGACCCAAATCCTAAACACCTCAAGATTTTTAAATTATTATAAATTGTTTTAATTTGTGAACCCTGCTTTCTTTTGCATTTATTTGATGCTCTTTTTTTATATATTGTGTTGACATGTGTTTTGTGTTTTTATCCTTTTGCCCCTTCGGACCAAATAAGGTAATTAATTGACTGTTCTCAGGGACGGATGCATTAAAACCTGAATAAATAAAACCAAACAGAGCTAGATACAGTAGATACCACCTGAGATAAGTGAAAGAAAGTCAGTTTATATTGTGTTTTTATTATGTTTATCCATCTTATGTCACTTTTCCCTGAGTTTAGCCCATTAGAGTGCTATTTGAAGAGCAAAACAAGAGTGTGTTTAATTACGAACCTTTTTCCAACCATCAACTTTCTAATAGCCCTTGGATCTCTACGTCCAGTTAAACTGCAGCCAGCCAGTGCCAACCGTACAGCTGGCACCGGCGTTAGTATTACATTAGTGTGTGCGACTAGTCTTAATTGCCCACCCATGTTTGTGTCGACCCCGTTAAGCTCCGACAAAAGTTCCAAGGGTGACTCATGAAGTTTGGCTGCAGCCGGATGGTTACATACAATGTGTTGTAACCGTCCAGCTGCTGCTTTTCCTGCTCAGGCGCTCGTATTCAACGTAGCCAGGCATTGTGAAACCTGGGAGTATCCCAACTTCATTAATCCATCTTTCAGACAATGTGTGTGGAGACAAATATTTGAAACACTTATGTTAGTCAACTAATTGACTTAAGTATCTGACTGACTCATTGTTTTGAGGAGTAACACAACAGCTTGACGTGGGGTTAGAGGGCATTAGAAGCTCTAATTCAGGATGATGCATAGATTGATTCATTGGTATATTTATCCAGTAAAATATACAATTTTAATGGAAGTAAATCTTAAAAAAACAACTGTATTCCCTCCTCGGTGTGTTCAAAGACTGACTGCTTCACCCAGTGCACATTGGTTTCATAAAAACAGGCCATTATGCATTAATTCAGCATCACTTTTTTGGGTATCTATGATAAAGAAAGTGGTAAAAAGTACAGTAAAAGTAAGTTTAACATTTACTTTAGCCTTTTTATAAACAATTAAACCCAGAAACTAATGACTAATGAGGAACCAATAATAGTTGATACAGAATAAAAAAGTGACTTTGGTCTGTGTGATGTTTCCTACCAAGAATCAAAGTTGGTTCCTGGCCTTTACCGACTTCCCTTCATCTGAGAAAACACCACGTTTAGGTCCTGGATCCAGCCTGACCTAGCCGGAGCAAACTGGGCGATAACGGTGCACTCTTAATGACAGGAGGAGGGGATCAACCTCAGTCCTCCAGGAGCGATACAGGCTAGTTTAAGCTAATCAGAGTCCAGTTTCCATGACCACAGTAGTGAACAAACACACTGTCTGTGGAGACACGGGCGATGAGACGATCGACCTTTGAATCGCTCTTGGGGGGAGGGGGGGGGGATTAAGGGTGATTAAGTTTAGCTGCAGCTTCTCAAAAAACGTCTGCATGATTGTTTTTCGGGGGAAGTGAACCCAAATTTGTTGCATTAAAAACTTGCAGGTGGCATGTTCAAGAGCACAATAACATGTGAACGTGATGTTGCATTTATGCACTTGCATGGAGCATGTTTGGGGCCTTTTTTAACAAGTCCAAAAGCTCCACCCGCCTTATCTGTATACTGAGATATCATCACAATGAGAGCTCATTGTGATGATGGTGCTTTAAAAAAGGTATAAATCCCTAATGATCAGATTATGTTGCACAGAATATCTATAAAGTTATAGATATGCATATAAAATTGAGTTTGAGTCACACAGTGTGCTGAAGCCTTGGAACCAAAACTGGAACTTGGCCCCTGTGATCAAAATGCAAATGACACTCCTGAGCTCCTTAAAGTTCCTGGAAAAGTTAATGTGTTGATAAGGAGCCGTGTTACTGGAATGAATTACAAGGTATTGAAACTGTATATAGCAAAAAAACTGCAATCTTGCTGGCTGTTGATGCCACACCTCATGCGCTGAGTTGACACCTTGATCCAATGAGCTCAAGTCTCTTGAATCATCGTCAAAATATTTGTCTTGCAGCTCATCTCTGGCCACAGAAGTTGTGAATGAATATTGCAACATTTGCTCAAGTTGTTTTGTTTATATTCCACTTTTCTCAAGACGTTATTCTCACTGCTTCATTGTAGTAACAACAAAAATAAACAAGTGTTATCTTTATTTAGGCGATGGGCAACATTTAGCTTCATGCATTTATTTATAAATCACAATTTTTTTGATGCAAGAAATACAAAAGAGCACTTTCCAGAGAGTGAACTTCACCTCCAATGATTCACATCTGAGAACAATTTGTTATAGCCCTTAACCACACCCTGATTTAATCGAAACCAGGGTTGTTTAAGCTGCGTTAACGTAATCATTAGCTAACCTTTTAATGTTATAAAACAGGTGAATGTGCCGTGTCTTCACCTGTTATCGTCACGTAAACCAATTTGTGGTTTTGGACTGAATGTTTGTTCATCAAACACTTAATCTATTTCAGGGTTTGTGCTGATTGTATTAAATTGTGTAAGCCACTATCGAGAAGCTGTAAAATCAATACGATTTTTACTTTTCTGACTATGAATGTTTCACCACAGCTCAGCATTAGCATTTAGTTAATGTTAGTTAATCCCTGCTTAATGATGATCTTTATAAACCTTTATAAAATAAATGTTCTCTATAAAGCTGCTGCCTGCTGTGTGATCACAATACAATTAAAAGGTAATGAAACAACATATAACGTGATGTGGATATCTGTGTTTTGTTCAACAGACTGAGGACTCCTGCTGTAAAGCGGTATCAGATATTATGATAAAGTTGTGAACTTTGTCATGTGTTGCCACGAGCTAATTCGTTTATAGGCAGTCATTAAAACCATTTATCATCTATAATCGTTAAAGTTGACACATATCCTGACATACGTGACTGTTTTGTTCTTTGTGTAGCGGCAAAAATAGTCATGTTTTAAAGTGAAATTTAGAGATATGATGAATGGACTGCACTTACAGTATATAGCGCCTTTTCTATTATTCCGACAAGTGAAAGTGATTTTACACTACAAGGCACATTCACCTTTTTTCACACACACACACACTCACACACACACACACACACACACACACACACACACACACACACACACACACACACACACACACACACACACACAGGATGACAATGGCGGCAAGCTGCCATGCAGGATGCTGGCGCCAATTATAGATATATAGATATGTGGAGTGGAGGAGCCGGGAATCAAGCCGCCACTCTTCCAATTAGTGGACAACCTGCTCTACCTCCTGAGCCACAGCGGCCCACAATTATATTATAGCTTAATCTATATTCTCTCATGCATGTATTTGACCCTTCAAATGAATCATAGAAAATAATGGCGAACTGTTACACTTCATTAGAACATTTCAGCTGTAATATTACACTGTGCTTTATTACAACATAGTAAACCAGTAAACCTCAATATAAATCAATACCAGCTTCACTGTAAGCTTATCAGACCCGGTAGCTGTGTGTGTGTGTGTGTGTGTGTGTGTGTGTGTGTGTGTGTGTGTGTGTGTGTATGTGTGTGTGTTCACCGTGGCTTTACAGTATCAATCCTCTCCGCCGCCCGGCATCCATTATGGATTGGTGAACAAGCACAGTGCAGCCTTTGGCCTTGTGAAAAGCCCCTATCAACGTAGACAAAGAAACCTGACCTACAGGCTCAGGCCAACACAGTGGCAACACACACGGTGAGGGGAAGAATTGCTCAATACGCTGATAACGCAGCTCATGCTATCTCCAGCTGATTGCTTTATAGCTGTGTAATCCAGCTACAGTTTGTTTTAGAGCTTAGGTGATCAAATATACCCAAATATCACCGCAGTGATCAGTGTTTATTTTATAATATTTTACAAGAACATGAATTCTCATTGTGTATTGATCTAGGTATCTGTGCAAACACAAATGATGGTAATGGTTAATGAATAATAAAGACTGTCGTATGTTCTCCTGTAATATTATGGATCTCAGGAACACTCTGAAAGTGGATCGTAGTGCCGCTTCATACATTAAACCCATCTTGGATTCAATTCTTCACCCTCAGAAAAAAAGGGTGTTGCATTACAAGGTGTGATAGGGGCAGTTTATGTAATAGGCCACTTCCTGGTGTTAATTGTGTTTCTGTGTGAAGTGGGTCATGTCTAGTGTGTCCCCCTCGGAGAGCTTTGATGATTATTATCTGAAGCGCAGTAAATAAATCAAAAGTCAAAAGGGGTTAAAAGTGAGGCGTGAGAGTACAGTACGGTGAGATCAGTGAATGTCTCTCTACAGGATCGGGTTGCAACGGCTATTCATAACTCTCCGGTGAGTTCAAGGTGGGCAGCATCCTCCGATCAGCTTCTTTAACCCTACTGTTGTCCTCGAGTCAAGGAAGGAAGGGAGGAAGAAGGAAGGAAGGAAGGGAAGAAGAAAGGAAGGATGGAAGAAGGAAGGAAAGGAGGGAGGAAAGAAGGAAGGAGGGAGGGAGGGAGAAAGGAAAAGAGGAAGGAAAGAAGGACAGAGGAAAGAAGGAAGGGAGGAAGGTAGGGGGAGGAAAGAAAGAGAAGGCGGGGGAGGAAAGAAGGGAGGAAAGGAGGAAGAAGGAAGGAAAGGAGGGAGGGAGGAAGGAAGGAAGGGAGGAAGGAAGGAAGAAGGAAGGAAAGGAGGGAGGAAAGAAGGAAGGAGGGAGGGAGGGCGGGAGGGAGGGAGAAAAGAATAGAGGAAGAAAAGAAGGCTATTCATAACTCTCCAGTGAGTTCAAGGTGGGCAGCATCCTCCGATCAGCTTCTTTAACCCTCCTGTTGTCCTCGAGTCAAGGAAGGAAGGGAGGAAGAAGGAAGGAAGGAAGGGAAGAAGGAAGGAAGGAAAGGAGGGAGGAAAGAAGGAAGGAGGGAGGGAGGGAGAAAGGAAAAGAGGAATGAAAGAAGGACAGAGGAAAGAAGGAAGGGAGGAAGGTAGGGGGAGGAAAGAAAGAGAAGGAGGGAGGGAAGAAAGAAGGGAGGAAAGGAGGAAGAAGGAACGAAAGGAGGGAGGGAGGAAGGAAGGGAGGAAGGAAGGAAGAAGGAAGGAAAGGAGGGAGGAAAGAAGGAAGGAGGGAGGGAGGGAGAAAAGAAAAGAGGAAGGAAAGAAGGACAGAGGAAAGAAGGAAGAGAGGAAGGGAAAGAAAGAAGGAGGGAGGGAGGAAGGAAGGACAGAAGGAAGGAAGAAAGGGGGATGGAGGAAGGAAAGAAGGAAGGGAGGAAGGGAAAGAAAGAGAGACGGAGGGAGGGAGGAAGGACAGACGGAAAGAAGGAACAGTCAAAACAGACTGGGTCAATTTGACCCGGGAGGACGGCACGAAGGTTAATCAACACCAACAGGGCAGCAGGACAGTGAACCTTAATTAAACTTAATTCTGCAAAAGTCTAAAATAATAATGTGAAATATCGCCATTGAAATATATAACATACTCAGTCGTGAAGTTTAATTAACAATATAAATTACAGTGGTAAAATTGAGTAATTGATATAACCTAAAAATGTTATAAATTGATCACTAAGTCCTGCCTAAGCTCCATCCATCCATCAGGGCTGCGGGTAACGAGCAGGCTGCACTTTATTTTAGCTTCTTTAATCAACACCAACATAGCAGGACAGTGAACCCTTTTTTTCCACTTTTTGCGGGGTGGGTTAATCAACTTAATTCTGCAAAAGTCTAAATATATAACATACTCAGTATTGTAAAGTTTAATAAACAATATAAATTGCAGTGGTAAACTTTTAGTAAATGATATAACCCAAGAATGTTACAAACTGATTTTGTGTGAAGTCCTGCCTAAGCTCCATCCATCCATCTATCCATCCATCCATCCAACCATCCATCCATCCATCCATCCATCCATCACCACTTATCTGGGACTGGGACCCAGACATCCGTCACCCTGGCAACACCCTGCAGCTACTCCTGGGGTACGCTAAGGTATTCAAGATTCAAGATTCAAGATTTCCTTATTTGTCATTTCACACACATGTGCTTGCATACACAGGCTGAAACGAAAAGTCGTTTCTCACCCGCTCTTTGCAGTGCATTAGAGAAAAAGAGGGTGTTAAAAACATTCAAACATGTAATAAAATTAATAAAAGAAAACAAACATTCGTTCCAACATTCAGACCGACATTTAGCAGCATTTTGGGTTGAGTAAAAAGTGCATGAGTGACCCTTAATAAAGTGCTACATAAAAGGCCAGAACAGATATGTAGTCCCCTCCTGCATATTCTTGGCCTTTCCTGGAGGTCTCCTACCAGTTGGATGTGCCTTGAACATCTCCAGAGGGACGGATCAGATGTCTGAGTTCCTCACTGTATCTCTAAGGCTGAGCCCAGACACTCTCAGGAGGGAATTTATTTTATCACTACAAAGCTTGTGACCATAGGTAAGAGTTTGGGACGTATATCGACTGGTAAATTGAGATCTCTGCCCTCTGGCTCAGCTTTCTCCTCATCACAATGGTACATTACTGCTCATGATGCACTAATCCACCTGTCAACCTCACACTCCATCTCCACCCTCACTCCTGAATAAGACACTGATATACTTAAACTCCTCCGCTTGGGGCAGCAACTCACTTCCAAACCCAGAGGGAGCAGTCCGTCTTTTTTTCACCCCAGCAGAGCATCATGACTTCACATTTGGTTACGAACCATCCGAGTGCCTGCTGGAAGTCACGGTGTGTTGAAGCCAACAGAACCACATCATCTGCAAAAAGCAGAGAAGCAATCTTGAGGTCCCCGAACCGCATACTCTTCTTCCACCAGCTGCACCTTGACAAGTGATTTTTCTCTGAGATTAAATTTAAAATGTTCCTGGTTTAGATTGATTACATTTTTAAGTGTCATGTTAACTATTTTGACCATATTCTCTATTTTACTCTTCACTCTAAACATGTAATTTATCAGCAAACTAACATTCATTTTGTCAATCTGCTACACGACAGCACCTGGCAGATATTTTATGCTTAAATCTCCACATAATCAAACACAGGACTAATTTTTAAACTTACAAAAAAGCTGGCGCAACCGACTCCAGGAAAAAACTTTACACCTCAAAAGAAACACTCTGGTCACTCGAGAGCTTTTTTTCTTTCCAAAAGCAAACCTGACATACCAAAAAAAAAAGAAGAAAAAAAAACCCCAGCACATTTTTAGTGCTTTCATGTGTCTCTTCTTTTCCTCTTGGACCTACAGTAATGAGCCACACAGTGTGGGACGATGTGCCAAATGGGTGGCCTGGGGCAAGGAACACCAAGAAACCATCAAGTTTGGTGGTTTGAGCGCGAGCAGGGGGAGCGATTGGTTTGGTTTACATTGAAATTAAGGCAGAGAAATGAGAAACTGCTGTTTACATTTTAGGTGGACTGCTCTCTGCATTTCCATCTACACCCAGGGAAAACCTAAGTCAAGGAGTTATGAAAAATGCATCTTGTAATTGAAAATGTGAAATGTGAAACAGAGGTTCGCCTCCCTTTAGTTTACAATTCAAAATGCATGCATTATAGATTTGCTCAGGGGTTATTATGGCGTTCATTCACTGGCATTCATGTGGACTCTCTAAAAGGTTTTCTGCAACGTTAAATATATATACAGTAAATAAGTATAAATACACTACTGCAGCATTTTAGTTACCATAATAACTCCGCAGAAATTAACGATGGAAACTAGTGGCTGAGTGTCTTTGTTCACATTATGAAAGCACGAGGATTGTGTGGAGTGAGTGGATACCTTCAGACTGAAATCATTCCTCTTCACAGTAAAGCTTTTATTAAAGGACTATTCCACTGTTTTACAAGGTTTATCTCTGTAACTACAAATCATGAATACTTCACATGACTGCTGCGACTTTTTAAATGCATAAAAAGACGTAACTTCTGAATGTCTCCGTTAAAACTTCACAAGTAAAGCCAATTTTATTTTTATAACCTGATATCATAAATTTCCCTCAGGCCTTTTTTGCTTACTGGATAACAATACAACATTTTCTGTCCTTAGACCCTTGATTCGGTTAAGGAAAAATCCTCTAATGGATACCTTCAGACTGAAATCATTCCTCTTCATAGTGAAGCTTTTATTAAAGGACTATTCCACTGTTTTACAAGGTTTATCTCTGTAAACTACAAATCATGCATACTTCACATGACTGCTGCGACTTTTTAAATGCATAAAATTCCTGATTTTTGTTGTAAACTGAAGACCTAACTTCGTGATACAGGTTAAAAGACATCTGAGCATAGTCTAGTTTTATTTTTATAACCTGATATCATAAATTTCCCTCAGGTCTTTTTTTGCTTACTGGTCAACAATACAACATTTTCTGTCCTTAGACCCTTTTTTTGCGGTTAAGGAAAAACCCTCTAAATAACCTTTAATCGTAAAATTGTTACTTACCTCAATAAGTATTACTGTACACTTCCACATGATCTCTCCTAATTTAAATATAATCTTGGAAAGCCGGTTAAAACAGTGACTATATGTAACCTAAGCATCTAAAAAAACGTTTTAAACTTTATTTTTGTCTAATTTTAACTGAGGCATCTAAATGTCTTAACTTTTAAATCACTAAATCTGCTTACTAGGAAGTGATGCGAGGGTTTCGCCTGAGTCAGTGTCTATTTGTGGCAACTACCTCAGATTTAATGACCACCCTGAGCTTTAAGTAAAGAGTCAACATCATATATTCACACAGACCACATGAAACAGAGACATAAATGTCCATTGTCCTGGAATATTCCTCATAGGTGTGACTCGGTGTCTGGCCACAGGGCATTGTGTACTCTCAAAGGGGATTATTATGCAATGACATGGCGGGGGGGGGGGGGTATCTCATCTTCTGGAAACTGGACACCTTGTCATCTAATCACCACAAACTGAAAAAGGACAAAGAGAAATGTTTGGACTCATGTAATCTGCTGCTGTATGTGTATTTCTGTACATGTCCCCTGAGCGTTTTACTGTCAGTCATGTGCTCACATGAAGTGGGAAAATCACGTTGACAAGAAATGTGTGTATAGGTGGAGGGAGGGGGGGGGGGGGGGGGGGGGTTCTAAACTATGTGACATCAACTCAACAATGACAATAACAAACAACAGAGCAGCAGGACGGACAAAGTGTTAAAAGTAGGAAACAAATGATCTGATGATGCAGCATCAAGGTTTTCCTTTTAGAGTATAAAATGGCTTTTCATTCATTTCTAAACTATATGAAATCAACTCAACAATGACAACAGAGCAACAGGAAAGTGTTAAAAGTAAAAGTTTAGAGTATAAAAGGGCTTAGGACATTAAGATGGAAGTATATGACGGGCATTATTAACCCTCCTGTTGTCTTCAGGTCAAGGAAGGAAAGGAGTAAGGGAGGAAAGAAGGAAGGGAGGAAAGAAGGAAGGAAGGAATGAGGAAGGAAGGAAGGAAGGAAGGAAGGAAAGGAGGAAGGCAGGAAGGAAGGAAGGAAAGGAGTAAGGAGGGAAGGAGGAAAAGAGGAAAGAAGGAAGGGAGGAAGGAAAGAAGGAAGGAAGGAATGAGGAAGGAAGGAAGGAGTAAGGAAGGAAGGAAAGGAGTAAGGAGGTAGGAAAAGAGGAAGGAAGTAGGGAGAGGAAGAAGGGAGGAAGGAAAGGAAGGAAGGAAGGAAGTGAGGAAAGAAGTATGGAAGGAGGAGGGAGCAAAGAAAGAGGGAAGGAGGGGAAGAATTAAGGACAAATTAAAGGAAGAGGAAGGAAGGAAGGAAGGAAGGAAGGAAGGAACAGTCAAAAGAGACGGGGTCAATTTGACCCGGGAGGACGACAGGAGGGTTAAACTCAATTATGTCTCATAAATTGTTGCAGCAACTTTTCGGGTTGATACTAATTGTTATACAGATTGGTGCAGAGTTTTACCATTTTTGACCAATCAAGAAGTGAAACAAATGGTTAACAATCCTCTCCAAAATGTGACATTAAGACACAAAGACCTTGAAGAACACCATATGAAAATATCATACTTTGATTTGGAAGCAAAACATTTTGACATTTGGAGATTTGTAAGAATTGCATTTTTCAGTGATTAGATGGCAAGCACTTATGTTCTGGAAATTGCTTGGAAACGTCTTTATTGCCAATATACCTAGGACAGACATACATCATCTGAATTCCCTTAGTCTCTAGTTTGTGGTTGCAAAGTTTCACGAGGTTGTGATTATCCTAGAGTTCACAATAGGCCATTTTATACAGTAAGGTCAAGTTTTTTTAAAAATGGTCTCACTAAAATGAAATGGCTACTCTGGGGACTAAAATCATCACACATAAATGCAGTTAGGCTCATTGCACCCACAAGAGTCTCAGCTTACCAGTAATACCCAATTTATGTAAGTCCAAGGCTGCTTAGTTTGCAGAAATATATCAAAATATATCAAATACGCCACATTTAGAATAGGCTCCATGCAAAAAACGACATGGTTTTTGCCCACAATTGCATAGGATTAGCATAAAGTGGGCAGGTCTGAAAAGGGGAGACTTGTGGGTCTCCATAGAAACCATTTTCATTCCCAAGAAGCTATCATGACGTGGCACCAATGGATGCCTTAGTTATCTCAAAACTAAACCCACTACTGCCTGTGAAATACAGTAATGTCGGCCGAGGACGTCGGCATCCTCGGGGAGTTTAAGACGTTAAGTTTCAGCGCAAACACTTCAAAAAATGTAAAACACTTATGCGTACTTAACTGCCAGTCGCAGCAGCAGCAGTATAGAACTTGCACAATTTGATGCAAATGGACCAAAACGTGCAAAAACACTGATATAAACCTTGAAATAGCCACTTTTTCACAGTCGAGTCTTGTGAAACAGAGGCAAAATAAATCAAATCAAGTGAGTGCGTCAATGGGTGTCATTTAGTCGTAAAAAGAGAAATAGATAAATAAACATGACCAAAAAGGTGCTTTTGGAACATGGTATGCACAATAAACCACAACAAAGTCCAAGGCCTGATGTGTCTTATTCACAACTACTAATATGGCACTATAGCACCACATCTGTATTAATCCACTGCTAAAAGTAGTCCCCAAAAAATGTGTCTTTTTCTCCTATTTGAGTAACGTTTACAATAAAACTACAGTAGCCAGGTGTTTTAAAAAACAACAAAAGAGACTCTTCACATCTTCATTGGGTAATAAAGGGGGTTAAAGCTGAGAGCAGCAGACAGTGTAGGCGTATGAGAAGGTACTCAACGAGATGCATTACACATTTTGTTGTTTTTTTTGTCTCTGTGATGATGTCTTACAGATTTGTTGACAGAAGGAAAAAATGTCAAACAAAGCCAGCCTTAACCTTTAAAGCACATTTTGTCTCATACAAAACAGATGAACCAATTACTTTTTGGAGCACTGTGTTGTGTATATTACTAAATATTTTCCTTTACTGCGACAATCCAATTCTTAATACTCTAAAAAGATTAAGTTTTAAGTCTTTGAGGATGATGTTAATGAAGAAATGTTTGCAAAATAAAGCATAGGGTATTTTGACCTTTTAAAGGTGTTTTTATTTGAAATACAGTATCACATGGAGGCACAATGAACAGCTGTTTTTATTTCTCAGAATGTCGCAGCTTTAACCAGAAATGTGTTTGAGTAAGAGGTCATGGGGCTTTCCTGGGAAGCAAACAGTGACAGCCGAGCATGCAGCGCTGCAGGTGTGCACACACATGCACGGAGGCTGACGGTGTCAAACTCTATCAAGGTGTTGAGTGTATACCGATGGATGGCACGCAAGTTTATTTATATATATATATCATTTGTCTACCTCTGTAATTTTTTTGTGTAGTACGTGGTTGCGCACAAGTGGGTACGTGTGTATTTATGTGTGTGTGTGAAAACCCAGGTATGCTCTGCCACCTCTAATTAACTCGGTGGAGATATGTATGACTCAGCAGCAGTTGACAGCATAATCACCCTGTGGCTCACCTGTTTATACGCACAAACACACACACACACACACACACACACACACACACACACACATAGTCGTAGGCTGGCGAACCCTTTGTGAACCCCTGTGAGAGTTCTCACTCTGCATCAGGGTGAAACTCTGAGTCTTCCGTGGCAAATAAACGCAACTATAAAACGCAGGCATGCCTTAACCCATCATTGACATTCTTGCCAATGTGTGTGTTTGTGTGTTTGTCTGTCTGTCTGATGTAACCTGTCAGCTCAGGTGCAAACAGAGGGCAACCTGCAGCCACAGGGAGGCAAGGAAATTGACGTTCAGGGGAAATTAATCAGCAGCTATTTAAGCGAAATAAAACATAAACAGACACAAAAAAACACCTCGGTTTCACAAAGCAGGAAATTAATTTTCATTTCCGTGTGTTTAGGCTTTCAATTAATCCGACACTCAGTTTATTAGTTTCTGCTAATGACTTTCAACAGCAGTACCTGGTGAGTTCAGGGCGTAAAAGGAAAATTCCTTAACGCCTCGGATTATATTAATCATTGGATTATATTAATCATACTGGCTATAATTAATCAGTAGTAATTCTATTGCTCACGATGTTTCTCACGGATAACATTGCTGAGGTGATGGGTTGACACTGCTTTACTGCTTTAATGAAGGTGGTCCAAAAAAGTCTGAAAGTGGTCTCAGACTGTATATTTATAGTGATGTCCTCCCTTTTTTTTTTGGTCCCAATCCCTTTTTAACTCCTTTATTATTGAGAATCTGCTGGAACCAGTGGAGTCCAATTTGACATTCACCCAAATGTTGATTAAATACATATGTGATACATTGGAATAACAGTGTGTCTCCTACTAAATTTGGCCTTGACCTAATTTTTCATGAGCTTCTTGATCCAAATCCTGACAGTTCTGGTTCAAAATGCTAATTTAACTTTTGCAAGTGCAACTCCTTAAATCAATATGATGCAACCCTCTAGACAGAAGACTTGTCACTCAGCTGGAGTTTGCTGGAAACACTTACGATCGTAGGGTTTTGTTACAGAGTGGAGGCTCTTCACAAATGATCTTTGGCTGACTGCAGACCTGCTTGGAGAGAGCAAATGAACCTGACAACAGCAGCATTTATTTTGGCCTGCCATGAAGTTAGGGTTAGGTCACAGATTTAACATTAGTTAGTAGATAGATAGATTTTATATGGATTAGACAGATGTTTTGCCAAGTTTGGTCTCCAATGCACACTTAATTCTTCACTTGCACATGCATCAAAATCTGCATTTGATTGGGTTTATTTAACTGATATCGATCAATTAAAATGTGTTTGCAGGGTCCTGTTGTCAAGTGTTAACCCTCCTGTTGTCCTCAGGTCAAGAAAGGACAGGAGGAAGGGAGGAAAGAAAGAAGGAAGGAAGGAAGGAAGGAAGGAAGGAAGGAAGGAAGGAAGGAAGGAAGGAAGGAAGGAAGGAAGGAAGGAAGGAAGGAAAGGAGTAAGGAGGGATGGAGGAAAAGAGGAAGGGAGGAAGGAGAGAAGGAAGGAAGAAAGGAAGGAAGGAAGGAAGGAAGGAAGGAAGGAAGGAAGGAAGGAAGGAAGGAAGGGAGGGAGGAAGGAAAGGAGTAAGGAGGGAGTGAGGAAAAGAGGAAGGAAGTAAGGAGAGAAGAAAGGGTGGAAGGAAAGGAGGAAGGGAGGAAAGAATGAAGGAATGAAGGAAGGAAGGAGGAGGGAGCAAAGAAAGAGGGAAGTATGGGGAGAACGAAGGAAAAATTAAAGAAAGAGGAAGGAAGGAAGGAAGGAAGGAATGAAGGAAGGAAGGAGGAGGGAGCAAAGAAAGAGGGAAGGAGGGGGAGAACAAAGGAACATTTAAAGAAAGAGTGAGGAAAGAAGGAACAGTCAAAAGAGATGGGGTCAATTTGACCCGGGAGGACGACAGGAGGGTTAAGTGTCTCTGATCTACAGTAGTCAGTTAGGAGTTGTAATGTGTACAAAAAAATACATCTTGCAACTCTTTTCAACCGTGGCTGCTTATTAATTATAGTTGACTGTCTTTGGAGCACTTTTTGACTCAGGTTATCTTCTTTTTTGTTGTTTTTTTTTTTCCTCAAAAGTTTCGAGTAATTTCACCACAAGCCAGTTTCATGATCAGCCCATCAGTTTTGAAGCAGTGATGAAGACCACTAATCCAAAACATTCACTATAATCACACACTGTGCACACTGCTGTGGTAAATGCTGTCATGGTGGTACCAGGAGAGACTCCAGCTCAACAACATCTAACGGACGTTTACAAAAGAAAAGTCCAGTTATTTGGAAGTGAAAACAAAAGTGCACGTAAAGGTTAATACACCCTTACATGCACTTTTGTTTTCACTTCCAAATAACTGCTTCAATAATAATAATGATAGGTTAAACCCAGGACTTGTTTTAAACCTGTCTGACACTGTATGTCTCTGTATCTCTGCAGTTATTCTTGTCAACAAAATGGTTTAGAGGAAAAAATGCCAACAATTATGTAATATAGTTGTAACAAAGCTTAGAGTATAAGATTGATTTTCTATTTCCTATTGATCAATACATTGTATATCTATTTATTGTTTCTCTGCTGCCTTCCTGTTGTCTGCTTTGTCTTTATTGAGCCTTTCCATCTCCTTTCCCTTCGTGTTTGATTGATGGATGTTCACTATTTTTAGTCTGTGTGCCTTAATTCTGTTGTGACTTTTACAAGATGCCCTTTTAATCTACTTTTAGGTTACATTTTTAACATCTGGCCTGAGACAAGAGTTAAAAAATGAACCTTCTATAAGCTAACTCTGGCTGATTTAGTGGTCTTCACTGCTTCAAAACTGATGGGCTGATCATGAAACTGGCTTGTGGTGAAATTACTTGAAACCTTTCAGGAAAAAAAACAACAAAAAGAAGACAACCTGAGCCAAAAGTGCTCCAAAGACAGTTAACTTCAACACTGTCAGTATAATGAGCCGCTAATTAATAAGCAGCCAGGGTTGAAAAGAGTTGCGAGATGTAGTTTTTTTGTACACGTTAGAGCTCGAACTACTACTGTAGATCAGAGACCCTTAACACTTAAAAACAGTGCACATCCATTTTTTGATTAATAAACATGATCATGAAATTAAATAAAAATAAATCAAACAAACAGGTTAGCTAAAAAGACAAGAGAGATGTTTAGTTCTGTTTGGCTCTAAAGTGGAAAACAAAAGCTAAATTCTATTATTTGTATTTTTAAAGCCTTTGACCACAGAGCTGCTCTACTGATGCCCTGCAGTCTAAAACCTATGACATACAGTATATTACATGTTTGTCCCTTCCTTCATACACCAGTAACCAGCAGTTACGACCCAGGGAACTAATAATCAGGAACTTTGGGGTTTCAGTACATTTTTGTCGGGTTTTTTCACTTCATTGCTGCAACTGTAAAAGATAAAGGAAATAAGCCTGATAACAGATCAAAAGGCAACGACTTTGCTTGAGATTTAATTTTCGGAAAAGGAAACAAAAAACAAAACAAAAAAAAAAACCGAACGGGAATATTGAGGAACCAGGAACTCGATTTTTTTTTACCGAGGTTCCTCCTGTCGAAATGCAGAAGGAATGTCTGTACATCTGATTACGTGAAACGGTTCCAGGGAGAGTTCAAAAGGGCGTTCGGTTTCTGTTGCAAGTGTCAGTCTATTGTTTGACAGGCAGAAATAACACACAGTAACACTGACATCAACAACAGACAGGTGAAACAGACTAAAATATTCCAAAACACAGTTCATGACCTCCATTGGCATGCCGCAACAATCCCGACCGCATCATACTTTATCCTGCATCCCTTAACCTGACCTTTTGAAAAATAACAAGTTATCATGTGCCAGGAAGCACCGTGAGCTCTTGCCAAGCTCCGGTGAAAGTTTGGGCAATTAAAGCGATGCAGGTGGTGGCACAGAGGATCTTACAAGCTGAGTGCAGACATGTGGAGGAGTGGGAAGGGAAGGGAGGGGAAGGGAGGGAAGGAGGGAGGGAAGGAGGGAGGGAAGGGGGATGAAAAGTTTGCCACTCACGTTTGTTAAAATCTTCCACTAATCCCATCAAACGGAGAATAAAAGGCTCTGGTGTAATCTGTAAATAAATGATCAGGCCTTGTTTGCCAAAAAGTTGATTAGTGTCTGAAGTACTGACAAAAAAAAATTAAAAAAGAAAAAAAGATTAACAAAGACAGAGACGACTTCTGAAGAGAAAGGCGGGGAACAGATTTGTTGATTTGGAGGTAAAAAAAAAAAAAAAAAAGATATGTTGAAGCATCTTTGGCTAAATTTGTTTGAAATGTGTTTTCTGGCTTCAGCTCTGGATTAAATCTTTATTTCAAGATAATATTTCAACATGAAACAGGTCCTAAATACATACTTTCTACTAATTCTATATTTTCTCATTAAGTAACCAAACAAATCGAGTGTTAATCCTCAATTTTCTCAATACTTCCTCACTTCCTGTCTGTAGCTTTCAACCCCAAACCAACTGCTGTCTACTGAAGTATATGTGCTTTTAGTTTTTCATGAAGGTTAATATTTCCTAAAACAGCTGGCCGCTATATTTAGTAGACGTTATTCAGTGTATCAGCTGGAAACAATCACAATGACGATGTCACCCAGTGCAGCCGTATGACTCACTGACATGTTTTTAATAGTTTTTGGACAACGGCGGAGGTCTACTGGCCAGAAGGATAAGATACACCAGACTACGGATATACACACAGTACTTGTTAGTAGATCCATTCATTATTTGCAAACCATAACCTTTAAAATATTGTACTACAAGAGAAGAAGGGGGGCGGGGGGGGGCAAAAGTTCCTGGAACTGTCATAAATCTCTCAGTAGTATCTTTTTAATCCCCTTCAAAGTCCTCTCGTAGAGATGCGATACACTTGTCCGAGCGCTTCTCCCATTCCTGGAAACATTTCCGGTCGTCATATTTTATCACCGTGTCCGGAGCCTCCTGCGTTTTCTTTCCTGGATTTCTTCCACGGTAGCGTTCTGCTTCCTTTCAGTCCCAATTTTTAGTTGCACCGAGCTGAAGGCTTCGATATCGAGGTCAACTTACTCATGTGCTATGTACTGAACTCAACCATATTTAGCAAAACCATGCATACTAGCAGAGGGGGGGGGGGGGGATCTAAGAATCTAAAGGCCCGTGATTGAAAGGGGCCCTGAAAAAATAATATTAGATAATAGACATTAGCAGAATGTTGCATGCATGTCTACACAGTGTTATATTATCACAGCTCAATGGCAGTAAATATCATACAGTTAATATTGGACTACAATAGAGTTGCAAGCCTTCACAGGTAGAGGTGTGTGGTGGTTGGGCCCAATGTGAAATCCTTTCATGGGGAACCATATCCCAATTTCAGTTTCACCCAGCTGAAAGCTTCGATACCAAGGTGTGTGTATCTACTGAATTCAACCAAACTTGGCAAAATCATGCATATAGATGTCAGAAAAAAGCCTCAATATGTAATGTACGATATGCATTAAAGATTTCCAACTACTTTTGGCCTTTATCAGTACTGTGTCATCACAAGAGCATCCCCATTTAGATTGTGAGGGGGAACCTTCATGTTCCTCTAAAGAGTTAGCCTGGCGTTTAACCCTTTCAGTCCTTTTTTAATTTCTAAAGAGCTTTATTAATGGGTGCAAACCAAAATTCTTCAATTGGATAAACCTGCAACCCAATCAGAGCAACGAAACGTGTGAAATGTTGTCAGACGTACAGCAAACACATCTTTCCTATCAACCGAAGCTTTAAGTGCAGTTGTTTGTTCTTCTTTTAGAGACAATAATACACCGTCCAGTTTAATGTTTAACACAGTTTCGATGGCGGATACAACAGACCGTTTCGTTGTTTACGAAAAAGCCATCACATATTAGATGAACGGTTATAATTGGCCTGACCCGGGCCAGGTCGGCTAGAAATCTGTCTGAGCAGGAGGGGGGCCGAGCTCATCTGCCAGAGCAAATAAAACATGAGTTTGTAGATTTGTCTGGTTCGTCAAGGCTACTGATGAACAGTTGGTTGTAATAAAACGTTGAAAGAAAACTGGTAATACACCAAGAAAGGAAGAGGAGGAGAAGACAACTACTTAGTAAAGAATGTGGGATTTAAAACTTTTAAAAGAATCTGCTTTGCAAATGTTTTATGATGAAGGAGATGCATTCAATAGATGTATTAAGCTTTAAGGATATATACAGTATAATGTGTTTAAACTGCACATCTTTATACACGGTCGCCAATAAAGTTGGAATAAAATATTTTTTACCTCTTTCCATGAAATGAGTGTGACAATGTGATTTATTCTTGATAGATAAAGTGGATATATTCTCAAAATTGTATTGATCAATCTCATTATATCTGGTCAAAGGTGATTACTGATTTGTATAAATAGAAAATAAAAAGAGGAATGTGTCTGAAAACTAAATTATTCCAAATGTATGCGCGACCGTGTATGTATTTAAAATAGAAGCTGCTCAGTTTGATGTTTTTTTCTTCAGTAAAAGTAAAAATGTGATCTTGGAGTCCTTCAGTCCTTCAATTGGAGCCATTTAAACTTGATAAACCTTCTTAAATCTGTAACCTTAAACACTGTGTCGTAAACTAAAATGTACTTTTGTTTGCTATGGACGAAAATCAACATTTAAACATCGTGCCGATCGTGGACAGTAAATGTGAGATCAATTACTCAAGTCCGTGACCCAAATGAGCTCAACACAAACTTCCACTGGTAATGTTCCACATGAGAGTAACCTGCTTTGCACAGGTGTGCTGTACAAACATCAGAGTGGTTTAATCCTCCCACACGCTGTGACGGGGAGATGGAGGCAGAGATTTCTGAAGATAAATGAACGGACAATCGACAGCTCAGCTCGCTTATCAGATACGATCAGATGGAAGCAGTGTGTAATAGTCTCTAATGAATCGAAATAAAACAAATTAACCACAGGGTTTGTACTGATTGGCCATCGCAACAATGAAACCTGTTTGTTTAAGTGTAATGTGGGAGGATGATAACTCCAGGGCTGCTACCTTGGAAACAAAATAATTTAAATGCGGTGTTGCGCAATGTTTCGCCTCTGCATCGGGATCTATGATGACGAACCGAGGGATCGTGCCAAAATCATCATTTTAGGGACTAAAAAAAAAAAAAAAAGTGGAGCCGGGACGAAGAGACAACCTGCTTATGTACACAGAAACTCAGCATCTTGTACAAATACACCTGGAGCACGCCCAGTATACATGGCAACTGGGCCCATCAACCACTTAAAACACAACCACACAAAATAGGTGTTTGCAAGCCGCTCGGATTCACTACACTCAGGTCAGGTCTGTCGACAATAACCCAACAGCAAAAACACGAACCCACAATGTTAGTCTGTTTGATGTTCTTTCCCCGGCTCTCTTTTTTTTAATCTTTCCTTCAATAGAGGGGAGTCTGAAAGGCAGAGTAGAGATGTTTAAGAACACGGTTTGCGGCGGTAAAACCCACGGATAACAATAAGCGTTTTACACTGAGCAGGAATTCAAAGAACTTGAGGGAGAGAAACACAGAGACAATACTTGGCTGTGAAAGAGTGACGATCAGTCTAACATGCTAAATCTCTGCCTTTGTGCCCCGGAGCTTTGATCCCAAACTTCCAGCGAGCCTCTTGTTGAGTCTGTTTGCTCTTATTCAGATATATTAAGACTTTCCATTATGTGCAGACTTCAGAAACAGCCTGTGGTATTTGCTCAAAGATTAGTTTACTTAAAAGCCCCAAAAAAGGTCCCGAAATCAGAAGAGGGGGGGAAACCTTCCATTGACAGAGATGAGAGAGGTAATCTGTGCTCGCTTGAGTCATTTTAAGGCTCTCCTTGCGTGTGTGTGTGGGTGTGTGTGTGTGTGTGTGTGTGTGTACAGATTGGGTGTGTATATGTGTGTGTGTGTGTGTGTTATACTGTAGGTAACTCTATGGGTGTTTTTTGTGTGTTTTCTTAGTGTCTTTTGCTGTTAGATAAATATGTATTGAAAGTGTTTGAGCTTAAAAGAACAAGCAGCAGGAGCATAAACTTCTTTCATACTCTTGAGTTCAAAACACTGTTTACTGAGACACACAGAGGTTAGAGCTAAGCAACCTCTGAAGAGCTGACGCAGACCTGTCAAGCTATTGTGAGTGTGTGTGTGTGTGTGTGTGTGTGTGTGTGTGTGTGTGTGTGTGTGTGTGTATGCAGTGGGTGTATGTGTGTGTGGCTGCAGTGGGTGTGTGTACTTTTAAGGGCATGTATCTAAGAGCGATCTGTTTAGGTGATTTGTGTTGCCTACCGTTGGTGCCGGTTATCCAGCGAGGCAGAGTCAAGGTTCATTTGGGTCACTGTGGCCCCCCTGAGGACACTGACTGTTCCAGCGGTCGGTTGCACCAACGAACGTCGCCGACCTTTGACCTTAACCCTTGTCATGCGGGTCGACCCTTTCAGGTGATTGACTACAGCCTGGGAGGTATCTGAGGCGCCCGTGAGCTTCAGCAGTGTCAAAAGATGACCTCAAAAACAGTGAAGTATTCACAGCGAAGCTTTAAAGGATGGCGTCTCCTCAGGAATTACATTCATGCTGGATGATGTAAGGCCAACAGTCAGTGTGGCAGTGTTATGTAGCATGGTAAAAATCACAAGTGTGAAGGTCAGGACATAATTTCCATCCTGTTTCATACCAGCAATAACCATATTTTCCTAGTCTCAAGTATTTTAACCTTTAAGCTCCTCGTTTGAAATGAATCAAGCCTCTTTCAGCTCATGATTTAGGTTTTTAGAGTATATGTAAGTCCTGTTTCAGTCTTAGTGTTCTCATCATACTTCCAGGAAGCTGTTTTTTTTTAAAGAAAGAAGCTTTGATAACTCAAGTGTCATCTTTTAAATCTCTTCTTAAAACTCACTTTTATCGTATGGCCTTTTCTTAACCCTGCTGTTGTCCTCGAGTCAAGGGAAGAAGGGAGGGAGCAAGAAGGAAGGAAAGGAGGAAGAAGGAAGGAAGGGAGGGAAGGAAGGAAGGAAGGACGGAAAGAGGGAAGGAAGGAAGGACGGAAAGGATGAAGAAGGAAGGAATGGAGGGAGGGAGGGAAGAGGGAAGGAAGGAAGGAAGGAAAGGAGGAAGAAGGAAGGAAGGGAGGGAGGAAGGGAAGGAAGGAAAGAAGGAAGGAAGGAAGGAAAGGAGGAAGAAGGAAGGAAGGGAGAGAGGAAGGAAGGGAAGAAGAAGGGAGGGAGGAAGGGAGGGAGGAAGAAGGAAAGGAGGGAGGAAGGAAGGAAGGAGGGAAGGAAGGAAAGGAGGGAGGAAGGAAAGAGGGAAGGAAGGAAGGAAGGAAAGGAGGAAGAAGGAAGGAAGGGAGGGAGGAAGGAAGGGAGGAAGAAGGAAGGGAGGGAGGAAGGGAGGAAGAAGGAAAGGAGGGAGGAAGGAAGGAGGGAAAGAAGGAAAGGAGGGAGGAAGGAAAGAGGGAAGGAAGGAAGGAAGGAAGGAAATGAGGAAGGAAGGGAGGAAGATGAAATGAAAGGAGGGAGGAAGGGAGGAAGAAGGAAGGAAAGGAGGGAGGAAGGGAACTCCATGAATCCATAAACTCCATGAATTCATATATTCTTTAAATACATAAATACATAAAAAATATGTAAGGTATAAAAATATTAGTGCATATCAGATTAAGGAGATCTATTGTTAGCAATGGTAAATAATATTTATAAGTATGTTTCCATTAGTGTATAATCACCGGAAACCAAGAATAATGTTTTTATTTCCTTAGAATGAGCCCTTTATATCCATATATAGAGCAGGCCGCCATGTTTCTACAGTAGCCCAGAACAGACAAACAAAGCACACACTTGTCATTTGGATGCAATCTGCAACCTCACTGCTGCATGCTGCCACTAAATCCTACACATGGGACCTTTAATGAATCACCTGCTCTCAGCGTGCACACTCACATACACCAAAAATGTGCATCACACATCTGTATGGTATGAAAATCATTATAAAAGCAGAGACAGGTGATGGGAGTTCACTGCACACTGAAGTGTATTAATTCCATCCCAATGTGTCTGTGTGCTTTTAAGCAGCTGATTGAGCAATATATATATGTGTGTGTACGTGTCTGCATCTGATGGCTCGCATATGGACAGACACATACACACATACCACAGCAATGCTCACCTGTGCCATTAACTACCTCCCCTCCCATCAGCAGCTCTCTGGAAGGAATGCGAGGCAATGAGCGACGTCTCAGAAGGTTTATGTCTCTCAGGATCTGACAGACTGTGTAAATACAGCAGGCGAGCTGGAGGGTGCAGCTCTCCCGCTACATCTAAATAAAAAGGCTGCTGCTGAGGATCACATCACCGCCGAAGGAGTGCAGGAAGTATTCATCATGTACTATTACATGAAGTGTATATGCATTGGACATGTACTGCACTGCAGACAGGAACATGGGAAAAAGCAGAGTCACAATCACACGGACATAGATATAAACACTCGAATAACAGACAGGAAGAGGGGTTCGCTTTGAAGGAATTTAGACTTATAAGTGTTAAATCCATTATATAAAAAGTTGACATCAACAATAACACGTGCAATAAAATATAATCTGCTTACAAACAAACCTCTTCACAACGGTCTGCTCAACCGTTTGGTAGCGGTTACATTGTGTCATGATATCTGCTCAAAAACTAAATCTATTTAACCCAAATATTTGGGCAATCTTTACCACTTGTATGAGGTTTGTAATGCACAGACAGAACATCAGATTGTGTTATGGTTGCTATAGATACAGGTTGTTCTATGGTTGCTATAGATACAGGTTGTTCTATGATTGCTATAGATACAGGTTTTTCTATGGTTGCTATAGATACAGGTTGTTCTGTGGTTGCTATAGATACAGGTTGTGCTAGTGTATAATCAACCAGGAAAAACACAAATCTCTGCTGACATACAGTAAGAGACATTTTTGAAGTTGAGATTCATTTTTTCATCACGAGTCTCTAACATGTTTATATTTTTTTATGTTTTGAACAAATGAGGTCCGAATGAGGTCTATAAAACATAGAAACAAAGAAAATCCAATTTTTATGTTGTCATGGCCTCAAAGAGGTAGGAAAAGCAATGTATACGATTTCACAGTATTTTGGTATTCTAATGCTATACTTGTGTGCTATACAAATATTAATATAAAATATAGTGGGAATTAGTTTAACAGGTATTCAGTGATTTGGGTTAGAGGCAGAGGGACTGTAAACATAACACTTGAGAAACTAAACTCTAACATTAACTCTCCTTCTCAGCACCAACTACTGAGAAACATAACTGGCTCTTACACTTCTAGATGAACCATTACACTACCTGCCTTTAGCTTTAGTGCCCCAGACTCATGAAACACGCTGCAGGATACACTGACACTAGATACTGTAGTGTCCACGGGTCACTTTAAGATGCTGGATGCTTATTATGTTATTATATTCTGATTATTGTCATTTCTATTTTATCCATTTATTTTCATTTTCCATTTTATATTTTTCCTTTTTCTAAATCGTTATTAATATTGTAATTATTAACATACTGTGATTTAAAAAAAAAATGAGTGTAATTACTTGACAACATTGTAAATGATTTGTATCAACTCAGTGTATTTTCGAGTTTAAATAAAGCTTGAATGAATGAATGAATGAATGAATGAATGAACTATCTGCTTGCCATTTGGAGGCCAAGCTGGAGGCTATAAAACCAAAAGAATAACCTCAATGATGCTGAAAAGCTCCGTAGAGAGGAGGGGAAGTTCATAATCAGGATGTTTAGTTCAGTTTTAATTTATTTCTGAAGTATTTTGTCATGAGTTAAGTGTTGGACGAAGTGAAAGTTTTAAGTTTGAGCTTTTCATGGCTAGATTAGAATCACGTCACCAGGATAAACTGTATCTGTAACAAATGTTCAAGTAATCATGGCATAAAACCATTTCAATCATAATCAAGAGTTCTCAAATATACAAATATTATGAACATTATCTTGCAAACGTGACAAGAGAAGTCAGCTTTAGAATAAACAAAACAAAGCTTCCTTTACAGTCTGTACACAAGTTTTAGAGACAGCAGATTAAAACAATCCATAATCCAAATATAAAACAGGATTTGAACCTGCCATCACTTCCAAAAGGATTTAAATACAGGGAATAATAATTACATCTAGGATTTCAATGTTTACCGATGCTGAAAAAGGTTTTACAAGAACAGGCATTTTCACGTATGATCACATACATTAAAAAACTATAAAACTTTAACCTCAACAAACTCGCTGATTAAGTATGTAAATATAACTCTGTGCAGGTATGTGGTCCAAAAACTTGACGACTGATCCTTTAACACCAGGGTCTTTAGACAAATGATGTTATTGCTCAGACATTTTGGGGGTTACAGAGCAGAACAGAGGTTGCTGACAGCAGTCTAAACTCTACCGGCAATCATAGCCGGGTTCAAAGGTCACGGTGATGCTAATCTTTTCATCATAATTACCACGACAGTAACATCGCTCTTCTTACCTCTTCTACAGTCACTCAGGTGGTTGCTGGCCTCCGACCTGATGATGACCTGTGATGACCCCAGACTCATGTGCTTGTTTGCTCTTGGCGCACACGTCATCTGGTCCCGATGAGTAAAAAAAAGAGAAAAGAAAAAAGGAGGGAAAGAGAAAAGGAAAATGGAAAATGGAAAATGGAAGACAGGCGGAGAAAAAAATAGAAAGTTAGAGAAACATGTTGATGAGTAAAAAACTGGAAAACATGTTTGTTTAGGCTTTGGGTAAAGAACAGAATATGCTTTGTGGTAGTCTTTAAATAGCAAAATAATAGCTTTAAACAGCTGGGTGTTCCAACCCTTTGTACATTTATTCATCCTGTTTGTAGCAGCTGACATGAAAAATGACAAAAAAGTATCGGAGAAACAGCTGTTAAAGCTAACTAGCAAGCCTATAATAATGTCAAAGCACTTTCACAGTGTTGGGTTTTCTGTGTGTGTGTGTGTGTGTGTGTGTGTGTGTGTGTGTGTGTGTGTGTTTGTGTGTGTGTGTGTGTGTATTCTGCTTGTATTAATAGCTTGCTGGATTAGTTTTTTAGGGGTTTTAACGTTTTTCTTACGAACACTAAACCATTTCGGTGGAACTGCAAGTAAAATAACGGGTCCTCAGGGTTGCATGCCAGTGTTTTATAAGATCATCAGGGTCCTGAGGAAGGCAGTATATGCCAAAAATAATGATTTATAGAAACAAGCTGTGAGTTTGAAACTATCTCCTCCTTCTGGTGCGTCCACTAGAATAAGTCATTTTGTCCATTTCTTTGATCTTTTTTAGTCTCTTTCTTAACCTATAGCTTTTATTAAACTTCATCTTCTATTTTTTTTGGTCTTTTTTAATCTAATTTTTTAACTCTAACTTATAATAAAACTTTTCTCTTATTTTACTTATTTCTTTAATTATTTTTATCTATTTAATTATTTGTTTTCACTTATTTTATTTACATTTTTAAGCATTTTTACCTTTTTTATTTTCTCTTGCATGCATTGGTCTCCAGTTTTGTCATTGAATTGCTCTTTGTTTTATTCCTTTTATTATTATTATTATTATTTTTTTTTTCTCTTGTTCTGTCTTATTATCAGCTTGTCAATCAACTAACTGTAAAGCACTTTGAACTACACTAGTCTGTATGAAAGGTGACACATATATATAAAGTTTGATTGATTCAGTTCTTTAAAATATAAAATACAAAATTTGAAAACAAACAAAAATGACTGGATTGTAAACTCTGGTCAGGGTGGAGCGATGACCTCAAAGTCATCCGGTGTTTAGGGTTGACCTAACCTAAGCAGGATGGGTTTGAGCTTCAGGGAGCTTAAAACGTCTGAGACTCAGAGCTCAGACCTCATGTGACTCATATGCAACTCCATACAGATACTAAGACCATAAACACTGCCAAAAAAAACAGAGGTACAGGTGAGTGCATGTTTGTACTGGGCCCTCATCTGCCCAGATGCGTTCCTTTTGATTCATGCTAATGGTGATTTAGCTGGAAATAAAGGTACAGTTATGGATGCTGCATGATTCAGGGAAAGACTAACAACCTGTTATGAAAGGCTGAATCAGACACTTGTTTTTCTCCTTGGTGCAATCCATTTGGGCCGGTCTGAACATAGTAATCACACTCAGGTTCTTAGAGGATGTGATCTTAGTCAGGTCCCCAAATGAACTCTAGAAGTGGTTTGTTTTTAAAGGAATCATCGTCCCATTGCAATCCAACCCAACTCTGCAAGTTTGAGCAGACCAGGTCCCGTGGCCAGGTGAGCTTTGCATGCTGGGATGCGGATGAGCGAAATCATCAGTTGCTAGCAGATGGATATAAAGATACTCTGCTTGGAACAATAATGTGTGTCTTATATGGTTTGATATGAATATGCAAACATATTCATGGTGGCGCACAGCAATTCAGCGGCTTCTCTTGCTCCTAATCATGGTGTAAAGAGTGTGGGTGTTAAAGTGATGACCAGAGCAACTAGGCCAAGACAGTACAACCCACCAAGCTCCTGAACATTATCAACAATTCACACATCTCTCTTCCAATGAAGTTTAGAGATGTGCTCAGTAGACTGCAGCTCCTGAGGTAACAGACTACTAGAGGAAGCAGAAGAGGGTTAATCGGGCCGAGCTAAAAGCTAAAAGCTAACGTGACCAGACCAGCTATTCCATCGCCCTCTCTGGTTAACATTTGCTCACCGGATAACAAAATGGATCTGATCCGAGTGTTTAATGAGAGATGAGGAACTGTTGTGTTTTTCTCCTGATGGAAACTTGGCTAAACATGCTGGACTCTTTTTTTTTTAAACTCGACTGGTTGCTACTCTTCCATACAGATGGGAGTCAGCTGTCCCAGAAAAACCTGAGGAGGGAGATTCTACATAATTGTCTTTAATTATAAATAATTGTTCCTTAGACTAGTGAGATGTGAAATCCTGCCTGACTCAGTTTCAGCTGTGGCGTTGAGTACTTATTTCACTCCTGATTTGTTTCATAGTGTGTGGAAAAAACCCACGTAGACAAGTTAAGAAGGTTAAAAACTTGATTTTCTTTGGAAGGGGTCTTTAAAAGTTTCTAATGCCAAATACCATTTTCTGTCCTTTATGCTGGGTGGCGACACAACGCTCCCTTACCCACTGACGTATTTTGTGCATATGTACATGAGCACAGGCAGGTGTGTCCATGTGTGCAAAGTGCAAACGAGAAGATAAGCGATCCGGTTCGAAGCCGAGCCAGGGCTCCATCCTGTGATGTAACAGCTAATGACAGTAAATGAGTGGAGTCCTTTGCTTTGGGCAGATCAGTGGCTCCCAGAGGAAAAGAGCCCGCGGTTCACTCTAAGTGCTGTGTTGTTATTTCTGAAGTGAATGGAGTTTGTTATCACAGCTTGGCCCCCCTCGCTCCCCCCCTCCCTCCCTCTGCCGAGCGACAGAGCGAGACCCCTGCTGCGTTTCTCAAGCTAGACACCGCATGCTTGCACACACACACATACACACAGTTACGTGAAGGATGCATGAATGCATACACATTTCTGCTGTGAAACATGGATTCATGTAGAAAAGTCACTGAAGGTAAAGGAGGATGTATCTGAGGGTTAGAGGAGCTCATGGCGTGCGACTTGCCTGCTACCGCCATGACTCTGCTTACATGTTACTTATCTTATCTGCTTATCAGGTCGGCAGACAAAAACACACACACACACACACACAAACACACATACTCTTTTTGGTATGTACCAAAGTAACCAGTATTTTGGCAGGTGTTCCCCAGTTTCTTTAATCAGGATAAGATAATCTTCCCTTTGAGTACACACACACACACACACACACACACACGCACGCACGCACGCACGCACGCACGCACGCACGCACGCACGCACGCACGCACGCACGCACACACACACACACACACACACACACACACACACACACACACACACACACACACACACACACACACACACACACACACACACACACTTATACACTCACTTCCGAGGCAGAATAACCAAACACATTTATTTAAGTGCTTTCCTAATATACAGTTTTAAATGCAATATTACTAATTTGTGCAATTTTCTGATTTAACTGTAAATAAAAGCTACTTCATGATAATATTTTATATCCACAGCTGATGTATTAACATTATTTGGATCTAGACTCAGCAAAAATATCCCAATACTTAAATCAAACTCTGAAAGAAGCCATTCTTTGCGAGCACTTTTACTTCTGATACTGGAGGAGAGACTGATGTTGACTGAAGCTGGTCCAACCCTGGTTTTCTTGGCTGGCTGTAAAACACACTCTGCCCTAAAAGAAAACAATAACATCAACCAGCAGAGCAGGTGAGTCGCTGTGTCGTGCGTCACTGTGCAGCTCCGCTCCGCTCCTCGGAGATGCAACGTCATATGTGGGCCGTGAGTTGACTGGTTGGAGGAATGTCTGGCTCTGCATACCAGCCTGAGCCTGAGCCTGCATACGTCAACAAGAGGCTGGCTGGAGGAGCTTCTGGTGTTGATACTGATGTGTGTGATACTCTGTGGTGTCTGTGTGGTGTGTGCATGGCAACTGTTGAAGGGTACAAGGCCTATTGTCTGACTAGGGCCTGAAATACCAAATTAGAATATTCAAAAACATATTATACAGAATATTATAAAGACAAAGCAGAGTGAAGCTGACTCTCAGTGGTCTGAGATCTCACCTCAGTGCTGATACTGACATCGGAAATTAGTTTGCAGAGGTCCAACTTGTAAATACTAAAAAAGCTTACTCTCTTCTGAGATTGACAAATTCTGATAAATCTCATCTAGATGTTGAGACATTTATCTCGCTCATCAAATATGTGACCTCGTGCTGTAAGATGTTCATCTCCACAATCAAACCTTGTGATGAGTGTAATTTATAAACCAAGACTGTTAAAGTTCAGAATACATATCCTTCCTTCACTGCTCTTACTCTATGTTTAAGCTTGCTTTCCTTTCATTTGACTCACTTTTCAAAAGTCAAAGGGGGTTAAATTGCAGAAAATATGAACTTTGGCAACAATGAAATATAAAAGCAGTGAGCAAGACCCAAAAGAGCGCTGCTGTGTGGGTTGATGTCCTCCACCAGGAAAAAATGGCTGAAGACACACACACAGTCTAAAGTCTGCTCTCAGATGAGCTGTATCTACCAAAACTAAACAATTGCGTCAAATTGAGATAAATCACGCTAAATGGTTTATCCAGCTTCCTGTGGAGAGGCAGGTTTTAAATCAAACATTGGAACTGAACCGGACAAGTTCACATTCAAATCTGCAACAATCGGGCACACCCATGTAGGCTACTGGGTGAGATGCATGCCACACAGCTGCCATCGAACCATGCTACTCATCTCTCACCCATCATTACTTATCATCTGTCTACTGCCCCAGCCTTACATTCACTGCACCACAATACAATTATTTTTCTCTAAATTTTAACAGTCACAGGCCACAAATCCATTTTTATCATCAGCCTTTCAAAACCACCAACATAAGCCAGATTTCTGCAAACAATCACCATCCTTTAAACACTGATTAGTATTTGGAAGCAGGTTAAATAATTCCCCAGAGTTGTCACACAGAGGTTCCCTTGCAATACAAAATCACAAAGGCGTGTTGTTTTCGCCCCAGAAATATCTCAGATTCCACTTGCAGACATAATATTGTGCAGGGTCGATCCTCAGCAGAGCTCTTGAGTGAAAAGCTCAAGGATATTTGCCCTCTAGGGAAAATTTAGTGCAAATACCTGCAGGATTAGCACACGCTCTGTGAGCTCTGACGCAAAGACACAGGGTACAACTATGTGGGGTATGCACCTGGCCTAGACCATGTGGATCAGCCGAGTACGATCGCACCTGGGAGACGGGCTCAGGTGAGTTTAGAGAGCCTGTCACTCACAGTCCTGGATGCCCAACGGCAGTCTGCCAGTTCAGATTTACTGCCCCGTTTGGGTTTAAACCTGAGCTCCTGTTCTGAGATCTGCTCTATATAAACATGCAACCACATATTCTACACACTTGTATGAGTGTGTGTGTGCACGCACGCGCACATGCACGCACAACACACACACAGGCAGATTATCTTGGATGTTTACAGGACGACTCTTGCACAGATCTGATAAGGCTTATCTGATCCGAGAGCACAGCTCATTAAATCATGTGTAAGAAACTCTCACGCACCTGTGTGCTTGCGTAAAATATGCATGTTTTTTTTGTATTGTTTTTACTACAGCCAGAAAACGACTGTAATTTATGTTCTGTTTGTTTTGCAAATGAAGTCATAAGTCTCAACGCTCTTTCATTAGCACTGTACTCCACCTGAGCTTTCATCCTGCACAGGATCAGATTAGCTTCTACCAGAGGTGGAAGGTAAATAAGTTCATTTCCTCAAGTTCTTCAAATCTGAAGCACTGTACTTTACTTCAGTATTTTCATTTAATGCTACTTTGTGCATCTATTACATGACAATTTAAAAGGTAAATATTGTTTGTTTTTACTCCACTACATTTATTTGCAAATTATAGTTACTGGTTACTTTTCAGATCACGATTGTACATATAATAACATATTTTAATATTGTAACTTGTTTAAATCATATGAACGTTTCTTATTAAAAATTGGTTTTCTAACTTGATCTGCATTTGTGTTATTATCATCATCATCATCATCATCATCATCATCATCATCATCATCATCATCATCATCAGTAGTAGTAGTAGTAGTAGTAGTAGTAATACTAATACAACTACTACTAATAATAATATTACACAATTTAATCAAGTAAAATTACTATTAATGTACCCAAAGTATCTAAAATTGGTTTCAAATTGTTGAACTATATCATTTTAAAGCTGCTCTTATATGTTGTTGTAATACAATAATGTAATAATATAACACACTGAAAGAAGTCAGTCGGCATAATCAGTACTTTTACTTTTGATACTTTGAGAATATTTTGCTAATAACGCTTCTGTACTTTTACTTAAAGCAACATTTTGAATTGATTTTTAGACTACAGTATTTCTACTTTTTCCACCACTGGCTTCTACAACTTGTTTGTCAGCACCAAGTAAACTCACAAAAACAATAACAGATTCAAATGGAAACATTACTCTATTACTAAAATAACATATTGTATTAGTCATTGTAGAAAAATCGTATCACACAAGTCTAAAAACCTGAAAAGCAGCAGCACTCTTGTTTCAGTTGTTATCCTCAGTTCAGAAGGTAAAACATCAAAAAGCCAACAAACAGCAGGATCTTCACTTGATGTGGTTGTCACGCAAAGCAAAATGTCATTTGAAGATAAAATGAACATAAATCTAATTTTGTGTTTTCTTTGAAGTCTTAAGACCTCTCACAGGGAGCTTGATGTACTCTTTAAAGGAGACAAACACAGCCTCTTTAAAGCTTATTGACGGTATCTGATCGATGGTGTCGTTGGTTCTGTTGTCATGCAATTTTATGTATGGCCGCCCCACTCAGTCAGATCCGATCTGCCGCCCCTCCTCTGTGACGTCACACTCCTTGCTGAGCGTGCCAGCGCTCCGAGCTGACAGAAGATGCCCGCATAGGCTGTCACGTTATTGTCGCATGCGTGATAATCCGGCTACAGCAGAAACAGAGCGGCGATGAGGAGACCGATAGGCAGCAGAAGAGTCGCTCTACTGAGTTTGTGGAGGAGGTGAGAAGGAGAAAATGTGATAAGACTGTTGTTGTATCTCTGTTCCTGATTGCTGGTAAAGGACATGGTTCTGAAGAAAAAAAACACTGAGTCAGAGGACATGTGTACTTTTTTTCCTTTTCAAGTTAAATTTGGACTTCAGTATCACATTCAGCAATCTGTGATCAAAGGGAGGCCTTCTGTAAATATGTCGCATGGCAGGCGGGGATGTCTGATGAGGAATTCAATCTTTTTTATGGTCGGACTCCATCCATTGTTCGGGTTATAGTAGGAATTTTAACAAAAATGTCCCTTTTCTTCTTTTTTCTTGGGATAACATGTAGAAACCCAGGATTTTTAACACCCATGTATTTACATATTTGCATGTTTGCAACCTCATTAAGACTACCACACGAATGTTGTAGCTTCATATTAAAGTTCAATCTTAAAGTGGTGTAATTATGCTTATATAACCACAGCGACTGCATTGACTTTTCATGCTAAAGTGGCAGCTTAAAGAAAGATTTTTCACCCTAAATAACAGGATGTTTTAAAAATGCTCATCAACATGGATAAATATATGTGCATGAAGAGAACCAAGCATATCAAATCCTTCAAACCACTGGATTAAAAGCTCAACGCCAACATCATTACTATCTACTATCTACACATGGCGACCAAAGTATAAGGCAAGGCAACTAAAACACCTGATTACAAGTTAGAGGATATACAATGACCAAGTTTCAAACACTGTACATGTAGAACACTGTGATTGCTTAATGTAGCATAACCAAACATACAATACAATGTTGGAGGTTATTTTGTTTTTGCAGTCAAATTATCATCATCTGCAGTTTACTAATAAAGTTTTAACCTTGCGAGTTGCATTGCTCTTTGGATGGCAATGTTGCTCCGTCCAGATTGGTCCAAGTCAAAATATCTCAACATCATTTCGATGGATTGATGTTAAATTTGCTGCAGAGATTCGTGTTCTCCAGAGGATGAAGTCTAATGAACTTGGTGACCCCTTGACCTTTTTCTCTCCGTCATCAGGTAAACACTTAAATCACCCAAACACATTGATTTATGCACAAATACCTGTCTGGATGCACATCATTTCTTTTACTTTTTGTTTCTTTTCGTGCATTTTAACTTCCCTATTTAAATACTATTTGTAATGTGTTTTATGGTAACTGATGAAGGCTGCAAGCCGAAATGCATGAACTAATAAATACATTTTCAAATGAGAGATACATCTAGCTTTATAAGTAATATAAATACTTTATGTCAGTATCCATGAAAAAAAGCTGAACTTAAATGTTGGTGCTTAATGGTACACTTACCCTAACAGCTGAAAACACTTGTTAGAAAATTAGAAAAGTAACCAAAAAGTGATCAAATGTAATAAGTTACATTACTTTGATTAAGTAATTGAAATAGTTACATTATGTATTACATTTTAAACTAGTCATTTGTAGACAATTACATTTCGAAAGTAACCTTCCTAACCCTGTGATCAAATGCCAGCATGCTAACAGACTGCACTGAGATAGAGAGTCTGATAAATGTCACAGACTAAACAACAGCATGTTAGCATTTTAGCATGCTGACGGCTGCATTTAACCTAAAGTAGAGTAAAGAGCTGCTAGCATGACTGCGGACTCTTATGTAGTCTAACGTCTAAGGTCTGTTGTCTAATTCACTGTCAACATGTCACAAGGCACTCAGAGAAGGAATTCCACAAAGTGACAATTTAACCTCAGTGCCACACCTCGCATGCAAACACAACAGTAGCACTATAAATAAACTCATTATTGTGTTTAAGGGACAGCTCGTCATGTCATTAAAGTTTCCACGTACATATAAAACCACACAGGGTTTACCGTGCGACCAAATCACATCTTTCTGACATCACCGGCTGCATTCCTGTGCCATACCTGACAGACTGACAACAGACACGACATAAATCATCTGGTAAAACAAACAAACACACACACACACACACACACACAAACACACACACACACACACACACACACACACACATGCACACACACACACACACACACACACACACACATGCACACAAACAAACACATGCACACAGACACACACACATACAAAGACACACATACACACACACACACACACTCAGACAAAAACACACACACACACACACACATGCACACACACACACACATGCACACACAAACAACATACACATGCACACACACACACACACACAAACACATGCACACACATACAAACACACACACACTCAGACAAACACACACACAGGCAAACACACACACACAGACAAATGCACACACAAACACACATATACACACATACACATACACAGACACAAACACAGACACACACACACACACACACACACACACACACACACACACACACACACACACACACACACACACACACTCAGACAAACACACACACACACACACACACACCAGCACAGGTGCTAAGGGGAGTGGAGGAAGAGGAAGGGGGCTTTAAGTTAAAACCACAATTATGGGCTTCATGTTATTTTTAGAGCTTCAGTCAGCGAACTAGCATGTAGAATAAAAACAATAACAGAAACTCCTGCAGAACTTAAGCCACAGACAAACATGTACTCATTTCCCTCCATCCAAACCTGAGTGAGTAATATCAGACCTGATTCATCAACCTGGCATCACAGGCGAAGCCCAAAATACCAAAGATGAAGCTAAATGAAAAAGACAGGAAGTCAAAATTAGCTTTTGTTTGTGACCATGGAGGAGGGAACCCCCTGTACCTGGTGATCCCTGCACTATTGATATCGTTCAAAACAACATTTCAGAAGAACCAGTTTTTTGTTTTTTTTAAATAGACCTAAGCACACAGGCCTAACCTCAGCTTCTCTACACACACGCGATGGCATACTCTCAACAATGACTCACAGCTATTACCTGACGCTATTAAACATTGTGAAACACTAGCTGGGTTACCCTCGCACTCACATACTGTCAGTCCCTGTTTCCTCATATTTCATGCTAATTCTTTTTTGCAGGCAAACACCGGCTAGAAAGCTAATGGCACAAGTATGTTTGGAAATGTTGAGTGAATGCTCAGGCTGCATGTGACAGGCAATCTATCATGCTCACTGTACATAAACCATTGGTGTGCACACAACCCTCCCCCCCTCTCTCTCTTTCTCTCACAATAACTCAGGTCAAAATGATAAGACACAAGATAGGGGGGCTTCATTACATCGGGCGAAAAGAGAGCAGAGCCTCGGGTCAATGTCTGTCATGAAACATGCTCGACCTGCGATAAGGAGAGCCGCAAAAAAACCTGCTAGTTGTGTAAAAATGCTATCTAAACATTGCATAAAGGTGAGAGGTGTCTGGCATTGTTGGTGTGATCCCTCACCTGTCTTAAGTATGAAGAATACACTCGTCACGTGACGTGTGTGTGTAGGTGTAGGAATGTATTTTTCCATCCAGTAAATCTCTAACCGTTGTGGCGTGGCTCCATGTTCAGAGGCCTTTGTCTGTCTGGAGCGGCTCACAATATAAACTATAAAGTATAAACAAGCGCAGGAACAGAGTCCTTACACTCAGAGTCAGGCCGAGGGATTGAGGAAAGACCTTTCAGACGTACTAGATTATATGATGTTTAGCAAACCTGTCACTCTAAGACCTGTGACTTTTTATCCTTTTCTTCCCTCATATGCACTTAAGAATTATTTGCATTCGGGTGTGAATAAAACTTGAGGTGAGTGTGTTTGGGGTTGCTTTTGACACTTATTATCCAAGTCAAGTCAAAGCCATTTATTCAGGGAGCACATTTAAAGAAACACACTTTGAGAGAGACGTTTAAAAAAAAAAAAGTGTAATAAAAAAAAAAGCATGTTGCAGTCGACTAATCGCAAAGGTTTGATCCCCGGCTCTTCCTGTCTACGTGTCCGTCCCATCGAGTGAATGAGAGGGTAAATTGCGAAGCCATTTGGATGATAACAACAAACATATTAAATAATTAAGAATATGCACAATCATGTAATTGCACTGACATTTAGGAGATCTGTTAAAAGATGAGTCTCAAGACATGATTTGAAAATACTGGTTAAAGTGGAAGGACTGGTTGTGATGAGGCTCTTAGTTTACGGCACAATGCTTAAAGTTTCAGTTAAAATTAAGACATATTATGGTCTGTAGATCCCTTAAAGCCTAAATCAGAATAAAAAAATACATTTATATTCTTTGTATGGGTATTCATATTTGACAACAGGCTGCAAATTGTTGGGTAGAGCAGTGGTAACTATGCCCAGCTACACATTTATAACTCTACCTGTACATAAAAAAAGTACAAAAGCCACAATTGCGTCGAAATCTAAAAGACGATTCTTCACTTTCGCCATTAGACAATGGAAATGCTCTGAGGGGAAAGAGTCATTTTTCCCCTGCAAAGTTATTACAGTGATAAGTTGTTTTTAACGCGTGATAGTCTGAGAAAGAGAGACATATGCACACAGTCTGCTAAAAGCTATACAAGCTCATACAAACATAATCAAAATACTACAAAGTCTGGCCGTTGGTCCGCAGCCAAAATGTGCTACTTGTGAAACTTCTCCTAGCCACACTGGAAACATTGTTCTGTTTTTGTTCTGAGACGTTTTTTCCCAATATAAATCATTGATTGACAGTGAACAGTGATTGAAGCATAGCCGCGTATTTGACCCCTTTGCTACAGTTCGCCATATTGGAAAAAACCCGATTTCCCCAGCGTAACACCACACGTATGGTGGTAAAATGTTATATTTATTGGCCAGAAAATAGCTAATTAAACGTTGAGCCCAAAAAGCAAAACAATCAGCCTTTAAATGCCCATCATGTGTAACTGTAGAGTATAAAATTACTGGTGTGAATATGGCTGCAAGACCCAACGCCACTATTTTTTTAAAAATGTAGAGCCAATAAAGCCATTGTTCAACAAATATAATGAAGCATAACAACAATATAACCAGCCTTGGCTGTGAGAAAGCTTCATTTTTAACGCAAATAAATCTAAATGCATTAAGATCCTTTAGATTGTTTGTTCAATGTGTGTATTTTGTTTTTGAAAGCTGTCCACAAGTCATAATTAGAATCCGCCGATCACTCAACATTTTGAGTGCTGCTAAAATCCTGTGCTGAGGCCCAAAAAGTAAAGTCACTCCTCTTTCATTTCTTTGTGCAACAGCTGTAAGTATGAATCAGATCCTCATGGCATCAGCAGAACTTCAGACTTTTGCTGTAAGACACAGAGAGCTCTTGCAATGAGGAGATCCAGGGTTATGATTACAACAGCAGGCCTCTCAACCAGCGCTCAGTTCCCTCTCTCACACATGGACCACCTGGGTGATCTGTTTATGGAAGTCATCCCAGCTTCTGGCCCTGAGCACATTCGAGCTATTCATGCCTCTTTTGTTTAAAGAAAGCCAATTTATAAAGTCTACTGCACAAGCAGTATGCAGATTAGAAACAGTGACTTGTCCAATCAGCCCAATGCTTTCAATATGCACATAAGGCGGTTCATTCCTATAACATAACCACCAGGACATTAAAGGCTTATTTCACTGTTTTGGATTAACATCACTGCTTTGGTGGATAGCATATAAGAGAAATCTCTTAAATCTCCCCAAAAATATGCTGTTCTCCCAGAAAAACATCATGTAAACTTTGAATTTAAAAAGAAGAAAAAAAGGAGGAGGAGCAGGTATTATGTGTGTATGTTTCGTGCGAGGCCAAAGTGTTTCCACAGGTTAATTTGTAGGGAGCAGCTCCCGCTGTTATCATGCACTGCAGAGCACTTTGTTTTGCTCCTGCCGTGAAAAGTGTTTTCGAGCTAACCCAAACACAGTCTATAGTAACAGTGATATTATCTACCTGAGCACGCGGGGCCCACCTGCGGGGCTCTGACACAGCTAGGGAGATGTTTTACCTCGTCTGCACGAATGGGCCCAGAGCAGAGGAGGGAGGCGAGGGAGGGAGGCGAGGGAGGTGGGGGAGGAAAGACAGGGAGAAGGGGGGGAGGGGGCGGGACGGCGGATTTTACAAGCTAACACGCATGATGCTGTTTGGGCAGGTTGAGCCTGCAGACTCGCTGACTTTTCATCAGCTAGTTTTTCTTTGCCTTAACGGCCACACTATAATTAATCAGATGTCTGGGTTGGATAGGCACGCAAGGGCTGGGTTCAAGACCTTTTGTTTGGATAGATGCCTGGTCAGGTGTGTAGCTGTTACCGCCTGTTTTCTCACAACGCCTTTCAGAGAAAGTTCAATTAGAGTGGTATGGGAGCGACACATCTCCTGACATGAACAAGCCTCACAGTGCAGCAATTATGGTTTTCTTCTTTTTTAGCATAATTGGAAAACATTGGACACAAATGTTGAAGAGGCGTACACGATTAACCGACACATGATTCTATTTATACCTCCTCTAACCCCTCGGTGAACTGTTTTCATTCCTCTCATCTCGGCACCAAAATCATTCACATCAGTCAAAGTGTAACCAACAGTTTCCCCCCAGCGGGACTCAAACTGTGGCTCAGCAGAAGGTCATTTGACTGAACAATGCTGCATTAGCTAATCCTGTATTTTCCACCGTTATCACAGCATTTACCCATGACCGCCCATCTCCGTCAGCAAGCAGGTGCTGTAGTTTCTGCCACTAAACTTTTACCCCCCGCCACCCCCCACCCTCCCTCTCCATCCACCTGGCAGTCCCAATGGCCAAACCTGTTTCTCTGGCATGCAAGGGGGAGTAAATGATTACATTCTCTGGCCGGATCTATTTCCAAATTAAACAGTAGACGTGGGAATTGTGCCAAAAATCACAAAGAAAATATCAATGCCTGGCATATGGGTGGCATTCAACTGCTGATGAGGTTTTTATTTGACTGATTTGATTGACGCTGTTTCATTTTTTTTTACATTTTTAACAACAAACTCGCTGAAAAAATGAAACTTAGCAATGAATTTAAGCCTAATGATCAGTATGATCTATTAATCTGCAGCCTGATAAAACATACACTTCCCTGTCATAACTCTGACATTGAAAGAATAATACTTTTGCATCATGTGACGATCATGTGTACTATTTTAGACATCATTAAGCATGCTCGAGAATGTGTTTTTTACATTTAAACTACTTTGCTTGACAAGTTAAGAGCAATAAACTACACTATTTTGACTGTAATGTAATAAAAAGTCCCCCAAATGACCTAATATGGGCGACATATTACTAAATCACTGCATAAAGTCTGTACAGTATGAAGCTTTAGACATACTTTCCATAGTGGCATCCTTATTCTGATTATTAGACAGGCAGGAAATCTTGAATCATGAAATCTTGGGATTCAAACTGTCGAGGATTATAAACGTTGCCTACACGTGGCCTGTGGTGTTGGCATTAAATATTTTATCACACATTGCTTTAGGTAAGGGTGTTTATATGTCACACTGTCAGACATGTTCAGACAGTCTGTCTGTTCATCTGTGAATACACTGAGCATGTTATATTTATAGTAACATAACTGTGTTCATATATCATGTACAGACAAGCTGAGAAAAACCAATTAAATATGACTTATGTACAGCTTAAAACATTGTTCGAAAGACATGTTTTAATTTACATTTTCATTCATTTAATGTGATTCAGTGAAGAAGGCACAATAAATGAGTTGGTATAAAATCACTTTACCTATAAATAGACTGTATTATAATTTGAATTCAAAGTAAAACATTATATTTTACAACAACGAAGACTTCAATGATAATATCTTGAGTGACAGGTGTAAGTGTCAATTTTCTTGTAATTTGACTTGCTCTTATCTTTATACTTTGTTCAATTGACAACATGATAGTTAGATTTATAGGTGAGTTTGTCCTGGAAAGAGGAAACCATATATGTGGGTAAAGAGAGTTTAAACAGAGTCAAAAATGAATGCATAAAAAAATCGGCTGAGCAACATGAACTTGGACTCCAGAGGGTTATATTATCGGATAGGTTTAACATCAGATGGGTGATATGGGGGTGGGGGGGTGGCGGGGTGGGGTTGCTGTGCAGCCAGGCAGCTGCTGTTTGCTCCGGTGGATCAATGCTGAAGCGGAGGCAGGACACATTACAACCTAAACGGCCAGCTGGAGGAGATTAGCCGTAACCCCCCCCCCCCCCCCCCCCCAATCAAACTTCCGATCCTTAATGATATTCATTTACGAATTATCCCCAGATCAATATCTAATAGCTCTCTCTGCAAACAGTAGGAACCCAGGTTTCTAATTACTCTGGCAATGAGCCGTGTAAAGTCTACAAAAAATGGGAAAAAAATCCCTATTTCTTAAAAAAGAATAAAAAATGATGCTGGGATTAGGAAACAAAGATCAGACTTTAGTTTCTCAACTTTTAAATGTTGGTAACTTCCCTGGAGTCACTGATATGCAGACAGAAACGTGATAGATAATATATATATAAGTTATAATCTAGATTGAACTCTTATCATTTCCTTATATGCGGCAATAGATATGTTTCATAGTAACTGACAAAATCTCCTAAGAATCAAACATAAAAGAATTCAATTGAAAGTAGATTAAAAACATTTGATAACCCAAAAAAATGACAGAAAAGAAAACAGTATAAAACAGGGCTATATTTAATTACAATAGTCTCAACTTCTCTTTCATTGATGATCAGGATTTCTCTTTTCTGTCACTATTTTCAATTTCACTGCTGAATTTTTCAGTGCCACCACCCAAAACTTGGATTAAAAATTGGAAATGGGAAAAAAATTAATTAATTAAAATGTACAGCCTTGAGTTCATGCACTCAGTTAATGACCAGCAAACGATCATATATTAAAGTGATTTAAACATTCCCAGATTCAAGCCTTTGATAGTCATTTTAACAACTCTTAATTCTGGTAATACTCACTGGAGAGCCAAAAGGGTTAAATATAACCCACAGAGTAATGTTATCAATCAGTGAGGTGTTTGTTGAGGTTGTCTGTAGGATAATTCCTTGGTAACTGCTCGAAATCAGCGCTATGTTTGCAGTTAAAGCCCTTAAGCTAGATGTTCCACCTCTCAATCAAAGAAATAAGAGGGGCGGTTAAGGTTCAGATGGTGCAAAAATAGCACTACGGAGCCCCGCGGTAGGTTGAGAGGCAGGCGAAGCATCTCGTGCAAACCACTATGCGTGAGTAGAGTGTTTGGATCCTATTTCAAGTTTAGACAGAAAAGGGCTGAACGGCTGCCAGGTAAACAGTACAGCACAGGTACTGATTTGGCCCTGTGTTTATGCTAACACAAAAACAGCCTACAGCACTGCTGAATGGAGGTCGTATCAGCTGCAGCGATAAAGTGAGGTGTCTATGGCTGAGATCAATCATTGCTCCTTTTTTCTTCTTTATCCCCCCCCCCCCTCTCTATCCCACCCAAACTCCCTCCACGCCTCCCAGCATGGCATGCGAGGGGGAGTCTAGCGTGTGAAGAGTTGAAATGGACGATAGGAGCAGATAGGGCAGGATTTGGAGTCTGTGTTGCCCGCATGGCTGAGGTTCATTGACAGGCATGCAGTAACAGTAACAGGCGGGATTAAGGGGTGCGATCTGGTCTGTTCTGCCTGGATGGGGTCGTGTTTTGAGTTCCTGTAGATTGCAGACCACCATCTGATAGGGAGTCTGTTTAAAAGCAGTGGAAGTGTTCAGGTGATGATGTAGACTTTTAGAGATAAAAGGAAGGTATTCATACAGTACGCACATTGGTTCATGTTTACTCAAATATACTGTACATGCTGAGTGAGAGGTTAGAATAAGTGGAGTGAGTATCCAAAGGGACTTCTTCCATTAGGGTTAGAATTAATTCTGTATTAAGATCATATCAGAGGTGGATTTCGGCCAACCAGAGGGACATTTCAATTGACCAGGGGGGGCTTCTTGGCTAGTCAGATGTGCACTTGCAGCAACAAGAACTGTACTTAGACTGACCAGAGGGAAACTTGGGGTCAAAAGGCACACTTGGGGACCAGCGGAGCTCTTTTGCCAATAAAAAGGGCCCTTGGATTAATCAGAGAGGCTCTTTTGGGGCAAGTCAGACCCAGCAGCTAACCAGGGGGGGGGCTTTTGGGTTACATAGGGAACACTTGTGCAGACTAGAGGAAATCTTTGGGGTCACTTAGAGTCTAGAAGGGCGTCAGAAACAACCAGAGCTCTACTTAACCAACCAGAGAAGTATTTGGGTGACCGCAGGGAGACTGTCTTATACCAACCAGTATTGCACTTGGGGTGACAAAAAGGTCATGCATTTAAAAACAAGACTTTGCACTTGTAACAACACCACACTTTGAAAACCTGCAGGCCCCTCTGGTGTTAGGGTAAACCTGAGGTATGGAAGTATGGGTGCTGCAAAGAGTTCAACCCTGGTTTAAGAAGTGTTTTAAACATGTGCAGAGCAGAAGGGGCTGAGGTCATCAACACCCCCCTCTGAACAATTACTCACTATAACAGTAAAAATATATTGCATGTATTGAGAAAATGAAGTACGGGGGGGCAGAATGACATCACTACCTTTGCATGTGAGATGTAGGCCCTGGCAGTGCCAGGCTGCCTTTCACCTTTGCTTCACCTGTACTTCACCTCTTTCCTTAATTACTTTAATTACACCCTTGTTGGCTTCGTTTATTTATGTATCTATTTTTTTTCTCTCTTTTGGTCTGGCAGGGTGTGAGCACCTCAGGTAAGAATGCAGGAGAACCCAAAATAGCAACGCTTGGCTGCCAACTGACTGCAGGATATGCTGCTCCATTTTTATCAGATTTCATTTATTAATCGCTGACACAGAAGCAGCAAAGATTTACGCACATCAAACCACACTTATGAAAACTTTGTGAGTCACTGCATGTACTGTATTTGTGTATGTGTGCGTATCAGGTATCCAACCATTAGTCGTTAAAGCTACAAACAAAGGTTACCTATAAGTTCAGTCAACATGGAAAGTTCTTGTTTAATGTACCAAAACTGCTTCGTGGGAACTTTTGTGCGTTGCCATTAGTGCTCAGGTGTGCCTCTGATTATACGGACTGGGTGCCCCCCTGCCATTTATCTTCCAAAACACAAAGGTATGAATCTACAGAAGCGCAACAAAGCAGGCAGCAAATGTTTAGAGGGCCGCATTGTTGGGTAATTACAGTAATCACTGTTCAAAGAATAAACTAGACGGAATGCATGCATCTTACTCTTCCATTTCGCTGCATGCACAATCTCACACTTTCACACCCACACCTGAGCAGACGCACAGCGGCAGACGACTACACACCCCCGTACACAAACCCTTTGCACAGATGCCCACTGTGTTGAGTGCAAGAATGAGTGGAATTGATGTGGAATGTCTGACTTTTAGGTTGGCTGTGAAGCAGACACATTTGCAGTACCTATCCGTGCGCCCCAATGAAGCATGTCAACTATCAGCGGCCTCTGTCAGAGACTAGATCTGTTGCAGGGGAATCTTGAGAATCTCAGCTACGCAGCGCCTCTTGTTGCCGCTGCTCCCTGCCCCGCTCACACACAGTCCATACTTTGTTTATACAAAGACATAGGGGCTGGACACCCTTCACTCACAGAGAAGAAAGAAAAACAAAGATGAGATACAGGTAAGAAGTCATCCAGACATGCAGACAAGGGTTAGCGTGTGAGCGCAGACCGCCGCAGAGGTGGGGCTATTTTTGGAGCAGCAAAGGATTCACCCGATGAATTTACATTACTGGAATTCCACTCATGTCAGCACTTAAAAGAGATTTCTCCAGCTCAAAGGAGACACTTTAAATCTCAATAGGTGAGCTAAAAAAAACAAGGTGCCAATTTTAGGAGACAGACGTTAACAGGTTATATAAGTATGATGTGTTTCTCTAGTCTATTGAGGGAAGGGTTGACTTCTTCTGACCTGGTTGACCCTTGCAATCAAACAGGTTAAATAGCATAATTGTATATCATCTTTTATTACATCGTTAAGGTAAAATATGATCCTGACCTTCTCAAATGATGTGACCTTCTTTAAGCCGTAATCCAAATATCTGGAGATAAATTATAATATGATATCGTATTGATCCTCAGGGGGAAATTGCCTTTCCACTTCTGATTTCAAATTGCCAAGTGGAAGATAAAAACTAAAAAACAGGTGTGCTGCTTTTCACACCAAATCACTTCAGCACAGGTGTGTGTAGCTGTCTTGGCAGAGTACCTGAAATCAAATACAGCCTCATCACACTTTTACAAAAAAATAAATACACACAGGGAGACCTACCACCAGCCAAGCAGTGTAAAATTCTCTTTGTGCCTTGTCAGAGTGTTACACAGCAGCAGTGATAATGATAGCATACATACTGCTACTTTTTTCAGCTCTGGTTTTAGGCTCACAGCGGTCGTCCTCCTGAGTTTTCAACAAAAACATTTTGGTTTCAACTCTCCAGCTGCTGTAGCAGCATCCCAGTGAGAGAAGAAAGCCGTTTCCAGAGTCTAAATCTGATTAGAGGATGTGTGACGACCTTTGGTTTCTCTGACATCCTTTCTCCCATCACGACTGACGTTACAGAGTTTACTGATATCAGGACTCTAAATGTCAGATTTTATAATGTACCTGTGTTCTTTTACTTACGGTAAGTGGTTGGCCGTCAGTTTACAGGAAAGACCATAATGTCACATCTGATAAAAAGGTTAATGATCTGTGTTTACATTGAGTAGCACAGCATTATAGTGTGATGTAGTCGTATTGGCTGAAAAGGGAAGCGGTCAGAGTGGTGGACAGTGTCGGAGTTTGACACTAAAGACAAAGCCTCATCTTTTATCTCATTCCAGAAACAGGAGTCGTTCTTTCCCTATAGTCAAATCTTAGCTTCATAAAACCTGAAACACAGCACAGAGAGAGTGTCTTTGTCCTGCCGATAGCGGCGCTAGATCAGGGCGGTAGCTACCAGTGAGATATTGAGGAACCATCATCAGCATTTTGTCAGGGAATTTGGAGGCTTTAGCAATCATGCGTAAGTTTACATTCAGCAGTTAAAAAATGTATTCTTTGTTTGTTTGTTTGTTTTGGCTGCCAACAATCTCAAGTCAAACATCACTTACTCGCTCGACCGTATCACACCGTCTTCATCAGCAGGACCGATCTTGCTTAGTTGTCGTGGAGATGGATCTGTTGACATGGCGCATTTAAGATTTCACCCACAGCATTTAAAGACATTAATTTAACTTTTATAGTGTATAGCTCGCCTGTCAAGAGATCCATCTCCATGACAATTTAACCCTCCTGTTGTCCTCGAGTCAAGGAAGGAAGGGAGGAAGAAGGAAGGAAAGGAGGGAGGGAGGAAGGGATGAAGGGAGGAGGAAAGGAGGGGGGGCAAGGGAGGAAGGAAGAAGGAAGGAAAGGAGGGAGGGAGGAAGGAAGGAGGGAAGGAAGGAAGGTAGGAGGGAGGGACGGAGAAAGGAAAAGAGGAAGGGAGGAAAGAAGGAAGGTAATGGGGAGGAAAGAAAGAGAGAAGGAAGGAAGGAAGGAGGGAGGGAGGAAGGAAGGACAGAAGGAAGGAAGAAAGGAAAGAGAGAGGAAGGAAAGAAAGAAAGAGAGAAGGAGGGAGGGAGGAAGGACAGACGGAAGGAAGGGAGGGAGGAAAGAAGGAACAGTCAAAACAGACGGGGTCAATTTGACCCGGGAGGACGACACAAAGGTTAAACAAACTCCGACCGCTGATGAAATCCATGTGATGTGGTTCAAAGCTCCAGAAAGAAGATGGACCTCGAGCTGAGATCACCTTTCCAAGTTTAACAATGAACTTTGCTGCACATTTTTTTTTTGTTACAATCAGAACATCTTAGATTGACTGTTCCAGATATACTTTCACACATGAAAAATACTGATTTCACCCACACCCAAGTCAGAATGTGCCTTAACAGAAAGTGTACAGGAAACTGATAGATTCAGATAATGATGCAGTCAAACATGGTAGTAAGTTTAAGTGGGCGTACATGTAAATGCACATGCACATGCAGTATCCACTAAATGTCATTTGAGGGTAATGGGTTCAGCTTAAACTGGCGAACGTCGGTTATGTAACTCATCTAATAGAGTATTTAAGATTAAATGTTTGTTTAAACTTGTTTGTGTCAAAGAACGAGCCACCATCAGGCCTTTTACTGACACGACTGGAAAGGCAGACAAAAGGGCTTTAAGTACATGTACACATACAGCAATTAACCTACCCTTTGAGTGTTGTGGCTTTCACACAGTCACAAGCAGCTCTGGATACTATAAGATCTTCAATCGTGCCTGTCGTACACTGCCGAGGGGGTAATTAGGTGATAAAATTTAAACATGTAGACCGTACAAAACCGCTCAGGATGCCAAACCGATGTACTGTCAGGAGCAGACTGGTAGGCAGCACTTAGTTTTGATCTTATTTTATATCCAATGGTGTCATTATGAAGCTATCCTCCCTTCATGTGGTTTTTGTTTAACATCATTCCCAAAATGTGTAACAGGATAACTACAAATCTTTTCATAAGGACCGTGTTGTTGCACATACATGAATATGAGAGCATATGAGAGCATATGAGAACACGCCGAGGTGAACCTACATTAAATTCTCAGGTCCTGGCTCTCAAGTCCGAGCAGCTGACAGAGGAGGAGTGCCGGAGAAGAGACAGTTTAATGATTATCACTAGCCTGAGGCCAAGCTCATAACTCATGTTAACTCTCCAGCGTCTCGAACACATTATCGTCCCGGCTGAGAGGTGTTGACAGGAGACGAGCTAGTGGGACAAACATATTTGCATTTAAGGCTTCAGTTTACTTAAAACCTGTTTAAGTAGCTGCTGTCACTATACACTGATTTATCAGCTATAGCTTAACTAATACCTGCAGACATAATTGATGATGTGTTGATTGATGAGTGAATATCGAAATGTTGTTGGAACCAAACTGTGACACAGTGATGCACGAACTTTAAAAAACAATGTTGGTCATGAATGTTTATCTGTTGATTCCTGATCATAGTAGTTTAGCGCTTCTCTCTGAATCAATACATGTAATTAACTTTTTCACCAGCAGGGGGCGCCTGTGTCCATTTTTGTCAATTTTTTGTCATTTTTAACTAATATATTTAGCACATATGCACTTATTTCTTCTCATGTTTTAGTTTTCACCGTCTTTTAATTTCTTTTGCTTGAGTTGAGTTTAAACGTACTTGTTGAAAATGGTCAAAACTTAAGTGAGGTTAATATTTAAGTGGTTACGTGTAGTGGAAATGCCTTTTTTAGCTACGTTGTTGTGAACATTACATTCCTAAAGACATCAGTGTCGTTACGCACTGTCGGCAACAGCCAACTGAGCCGACCTGACATGCTAGCAAACCTAATTCAGTCATATACTGTCAGTAATTACTCTGATTTTATACATTTTTGCTGTCTTCGGAGAGCAGTTCTGTGTAAGGGAAATGCCACTGTGTATAAACAGGAACGTGGATTTGTTTACAGAACTTTGCTAGCTTCTTGTACTGCATATCACAACCTCTTCAAAGTCAAGAGGTTTTGATATATAGCACAACAATCTGGCAAAGCTCTGTAAACAGAACCTGCACTTGTTGTGATCTCAGCTTTACACAGAACTACTGTCCAGAGACTGAAAATGTGACTGTAGATATTCATGTTTGGAGCTGTTTCTAAACAGAATAACCCATCCATCATCTATGTGGTGAAGAAACATGTCACCCAGCATAATAATGTGGCTCACTGATGTGTTTTCAATAGATTTTGGACAACAACAATAGCACAGAGAAATAGATATATCATCCATATCCTTTAAACCTACATAGCAATAGTCAAACTTCCTATTTTTGCTTAACTATTTTATCATTTTTGGGCATTTTGATGTTAATACAGTAGTGTTACAGTGAGAATACTTTGAAAGTACTATAAATACTGATCAAGAGAACTAGAGGGAAGTTGGATACCTAATAAACTGGATTATGTAGTATGTGTACTGGGTGAGGAGGTGGGGGCTCCTAATCTTCTGGTCCGCCCCTACCTGTCCTTAAACATTGTGAGATTTAGACTGACTAGAGTTAAGCAGAGGTTTATGGTTTAAGCCTGATTGATTTACTCATTTGTAAAAACATGTCACTGTTACTATATGCAAAAATCCTATATTGTGCTTGGATTCAACTTTTTTTTTTAAAACCAATGAAACAACAAACTAAATCCAACATATAATCTAATACAAACGGTCAGCATCCTGCTTAAAATAAACCCAATATAGCAACAGTTGCATTGTTGTTAAGGTCACTGGGATTCCCCTATACAGACACATTCACACAAGTATTGAGACAAACAGACACTGCCTTCCTTCAAGCTTGCATCACCAGTTCAAATGCAGGGTGAATCGTTTGTTTTTCCATTGAGGCTTCTTGTGTCACTCCGGTGTTTCTTTTGCATGCAGGTGCAATGGTCCCGTGAACTTTACATGACCCACCCTCTCGTGCAATCTCCGTGTTTTTCTTTTTATTTAATTCCAGGCAACCCTTTCGCTTAACCTGACAGCTTACATATCAAGCATTGTACGTTAACTCTTGAACTCTTGGAACCGGTCTTTAATTTAAGTTTTGCGTATATGTGTGTGTTACTTCCCCGTTCCACCGGAGCGTCGGTGCAGGGAGTTACAGGTAGAGGTGAACGGCAGAGAGACAGATTTATCGCTTTCTTTTTTTTTTATTATTGTACTGTCTCCTTTCTGTCTGTTCTGTGTCATTTCTGTCTAATGTACCTCAGCATAAAGCATGTCAGCAAAAAAAAGTGTGTTTCCATATGTATAAACCTGAAATCTCATTGGCTCTTTCACTTTAGAGTACCGCAGTTCGAGTAAAGAAATGAATAAACGGGACTGAGATCACTATTAGTAGGCTAATAAAAATGCATTTAAACTCTGTAATCCATACTGAAATGACCAAGGTAATAAAGCTGCATGTGTTGGTCATTTTTTTAAAGTAAAAAATGGCTAAAATTGGTTAAAAGGCGCAAATCTTATGTCACCAAAAGTGCAGATAACAGCGGGAAATAGTTGATGTGCAAATTCTTGTGTGTCTTTCATCGTCACAGTGTGATTAACTGCTCATGTAACTCCAAACACTTAAAGATTAAAAAAAAAAAAAAGTTTGAGATAGACAGACAGATATAGACAGACTTGGCTTTAGACTAAGTATTTTTCATACCTGCCCTCTCTCACCTCTCTCACCTCACTCCCCCCCCCCCTCTCTCTCTTTCTGTGTGTCTGTGTGTGTGTGTTTTTTTTTCTTCTCCCTCGTCACTGGCGTGGCACGGTAGCGTCCAATTGTAAACATACATATAGTTATATCACTCAATCGTTTCAATGGATTCGCGCTGGAAACCCCGCCCGTGGGCCGTCCCTAGCCGAGGCATTATATTATAGCAAGACAAGCGTGTCTCCGGAGACAGATCTGTGTTTCTGCTGCTCCAGACTGAGGCTCAGGGTGCCTCCAGCGCTTCAGACGAGCCTTTACACAAACACACAAGATATTTCTGCTGTCAGGACTCCGACACCTGCTCTGCTGCTCAGCTGAGAGACAAGACTCTAACAGAGGAGACACACTTACAGCTGGAAAGAGAACATCGACCTGCTTTTATTCCTTTTTTGGGAAAATGAAACTTGAAGTTTTCTCCGCGCACCACTTCGTGCAGAAGCCGATGGAGTTGTGCATGGACGCAGAGGGGGGAGTGCCCTCTCCTCTGTCCGGGGACGAGCTGGGGTCTGACGGGGACTGCGTTGCCAACAGCCCGGCACCTGTCATTCAAGGCGGCGACGGCAGCAAGGGGAAGCCTTACACCCGCAGGCCAAAACCTCCTTACTCCTACATCGCCCTCATCGCCATGGCCATCCGGGAGTCCAGCAGCGGCCGGCTCACCCTGGCAGAGATTAACGACTACCTGATGAAGAAGTTCCCGTTCTTCCGTGGCAGCTACACCGGCTGGAGGAACTCGGTGCGCCACAACCTGTCACTCAACGACTGCTTCCTCAAAGTGCTGCGGGACCCGTCCAGGCCCTGGGGCAAGGACAACTACTGGATGCTCAACCCGCACAGCGAGTACACCTTCGCAGACGGGGTGTTCCGCCGCAGGAGGAAGCGCATCGCCAAGAGGCCCTCCAAGGAGCAGGAGAGCCCGGACATCCTCAGCGAGGACACCCGCCTACCTGCCCCGGAGGAGAGGGTGGGGGCCAAGTTCTCCAGCTCCTTCGCCATCGACAGCATCCTCAGCAAGCCCTTCAAACGGAGGGAGGACATCCACGTGGATGCAGAAACCCACGGTCCAAGGCTCTACTGGTCACCAGGGGCCCACTTACTCCCCTATACTCTGAACTATCCTGCACAGCACAGCTACCTGTCAGAGGCGGGCTACAGCAGCATAGAGCCCAGCAGGGATGCACTCACATACCTCCAGCACACAGCACCGGGCATGGTCGTACCCGAGGCTGCCCCCCACGCACTCAAGATGCCCAATAAGGGGCATGGTTTCCACATAGACTCTCTGCTGTCATAAAGCACTGCGGACTGCTGTCAGACTTGTATGTTTTGACTCATGATGTGCACTTTTGTGGGCGCTCTTAGCTTTCAGTGCTTTAGCTGTTCTATGTGTGGGACTCTGTCTCTCTCATCATGACTACTGTAAGTCATTTTGCAGTGAAAAAAAAAACAAACATGGCGTGTTGTCATTATAGATTTTAACTGTGTGGTGACTAAGCAAATAGTTGCTGTTATCGCAGGACATTCCACTGTATAAGTATGTGTGTGTGTGTGTGTGTGTGTGTGTGTGTGTGTGTGTGTGTGTGTGTGTGTGTGTGTGTGTGTGTGTGTGTGTGTGTGTGTTTGTGTGTGTGTGTGTATAAGAGAGAGTGTTTGCATCCATGTATCCTTGGTTCATTGGCCATTTCTACTGTATGACGGCAACCAAGTGCCACGTTGAAACCTAAAACTATTAATCTATTTATATTTTCATGTTTTGTATGACCTGCTGTATAAAATATTGTTGTAAATAAATAAAAAAAATATTGACTGAGCTGCGGTGAGAATCACGTGGCTGCACTAGAAACGCATGGAAATGCCCCCCCGATGTTTTCCTAAGATTGACTCATGCATGCCTATTTTTTTATGAATAAAAAACGTGAAACAATGGGACAAAATGTTCACTGTGTTTTTAATTAGACCTGAACACAAGCAGGTGAATCCATCAGTGGTGATGTGGGCGGAAGTGAATTGGCCTTACACCTGTTCAGAGCAGAGACTCATAATATGGGCCTGAGGTAGATTTTACTCCAATGAGAGGGGAAAGGTGGATTAAGTCTTGTAATCTTTTTAAAATTAACCCTTCCATACAGGCTACATTAGGGTTTATTAGCCAAATCATAGTTATAAAATGAAACCAACACACTTTCTTTTCATAGGACTTCTCTGTAAACTAATTACTGACAATCAAATATATAAATACCGGCAAATAGCAGCCTATTACATAAGAGATTTCTAGCACAACCTTTTTCTCCTGGAGGTGCATGAAGAAGGAAAAAGACTCAAGTTACACCTGCAGTATGAATTTTAGTATAAATATTGTGACTTGTCTCACAATTAAAGTGTTTTGACCTTTTCAAATAACAGCCTGTTAAAATCGTACAAAGAGATCCGGTCTAATGATTATTTTAAAACAGAGACAAACAGAGAAATGTGATTAAACTTAATAATCAAACAATAAAGATGAATTATTTTTTTTAAAAGCAGCTAATATGTTATTATTAATATTATTAGTAGTATTAATATTATTGTCATTATTACATTAGGCTATTATTATTGTGATTTTACAAAGAAACATGAGGCCTATATTATTACATTTGCTGTTTATTGATCCAGATTGTGTTAAAGCAACAATATAAATGAGCTCCATAAAATGCCAGATGACAAAACAATAATGTTAAAATGAGTCAGTGATGTGCTCAGTTTTACGTAGTGATCAACACACAGATGTTTATCAAATAATAATAATAAACTGGAGACAAATAATGTATAAAGATGAGGTGTTAAATAGGTCTGCAGTGCTCCCATCTCCTCCCCAAAAAAAAGGTTTTCTGATACTTTCATATGTTTTATATAAAAAGATGCAGTTGTTTCATCAGCATTACTATGAGTTAATGAAACAGAAACAGATCAGCAGAATCACGCGTATTCAATACAATCTGCAGAAATATACACACACACGGACCTGCACTTTGTTTACTGTTCGTGTCAGGATAAGGTTTCAGTTGCTCTCCGCGGTCCTGAAACAGACCCCAACCCCAAAAACCGTAGTCCAGTGATGATCTAAAAAAAAGAGGGTTGAAATAAAAACTCATTCAGTTTGACACATTTACAAGATTCAGATTAGTCGTGGTGTCTTTAATTAAATGAAATATGCTGAAAGAAACCTTCAGCTTCAAAATGATGCTTTCTTTTAAATAATAGTATGTTTAATTTTAATGCAATCATAAGACAGGGTGATTCATTTCAAAACCAAAACCAAAACCTGCTCTTATAAAAATGATGCCACAAATAAGCACAAAATTAAGATGATTGATTATTAAATGAAATCGATGGAAATACTTTTAATTCTCTGGCTTAAAAAAAAGAGAGAATTCAGGTAATCTTTTTTTTAAATTTTGAATATGAACTCATATGATGGAGTTTGACTCATTTCGACTGTAAAGCACGAGGGGGGATTGCAAAAATAAATAAAGGCATGTTCTCATACTGCAGCCATCTCGAGGTACACATTGAAGTCTGGACATTTGATCCGGCTTTGAGAATACTCTTATAATAACCGGGCTTGTATAGTGAGTTGGCCTGTGCAGTGCAGTGCGGCTCATATGCTCATGCTGTTCATCATGCAGAGTGTCTCCGTGTATTTCAACCAGCAGCAGGCCGGTGGAGCTATGCGCGCTCTGACAGGTGACAGGTGAGACTCGCTCCTGTTTTCAGGGACAATGCTGCAACCTGCAGGTGAAACACCGGAACAGCACACCTGTATGTAGGCCCCTGGTCACGTGGCTCCAATTCTCCGACTATCCCTACAAACATTAACATCCTTATTTTTTCTGTCATGACGCGCATCCTTCATAGTTGTAAACAGTCTTCACTTTATTGACTTCAGCCTCTCTAGACCAGGTCCACTTTACACAGGTTGTGCAGGAACTCGGGTCTGCTGCTGCTGCTGCTGCTGCTGCTGCAGGGCTGACTGGCTACGAATAAGGCCCACCGTGTTATGAAACCAGACTATAAGGCAAGCACAATGTTATGAAGTCCAAACAGTGTGTCACTCCGGCAGACTGAACCGCGCCTGACCTCCCACAGTCCCGAGGAGGCAGCTCCAAAGCTGCCGGCACCGCCACAGGAAACGCGGGCCAGGAGCAAACCCCCAAGCAGCCAAAAAATATTTGATTACAGGATCTGAACTCAATATTTTTCTGTTGTTTTATTTCATGATTTTTGTTTATTTCAAGCCTGTTTAGTAGAATAGGACAATAAAAAACTGAACAATAAAAACGGGCCTATTATTGTAGCTATATAAAACATTATGTTTGTTAATTATTTTGGGTGAAAACTTGTTTCTAAATATTTGTTCATGTGTGTTTTTAGTGGGAAAAATATGATTCTAATAATTTTTATTATTTCATATGCATCACTTCTATGAATTATAATAATAAGGCCGTAATATTTAATTTCAGAAATGGCCTATAACGGGTTACCTGAGGTCAGACAAGCCTATAGACATTTTTTTCAAACTCTTATCTACGTAATAATTTCTGAGAAATAAACAACATATCTTCACCTAAACATGAAAACAAACAAAGGCACTTATTATGTCGACAATAGGCTCATATGGGCCTCCAGCAGTGAATATATTCTACAGACGAACCTTTTCCATCAAAAACACCTCTGAATAGCTTTCGTGGCGTCCGCTGATCATTTGATATCTCAACGAGGCTAAATTAGGAGCTCGTATAATCTCTGTGCGTAAAACCGGCCAGAGCGCAGTCTTCAAAGCACTCCCAGAACAAAGATTCCCTCTGCAAGCCAAGGCATCCTGATCTCGGTGGGGGTCATAAGTTTTGATGTTGCAGGAAATTTCTGGGGCCGTTAAGGTCCTCCAAACTGCTCTGTGTGTCATGCTTGGAAAATGATTTTATCCGCACATCCTTTGTTGTGCAAAGTGCAAAGGTTATTGTTGCTGGTTATTGTTTGGAAAGTCCTCGAGGCTATATCTAAACTTAAAAAGACTGTCGGCAAACACGTGCACGGACACAGTTTGAGTGTGTGTGTGAAATTAAATGTACAAGAAAAAAAAAAAGCAACTATTTTCTGAAGGATGTAGAGTTTTATCTGATGGTGTTGTTGTTTATTTTATCTCCATAAAGCATCGTCATGCAGGGCCTGTGGGAAGGAGATGATGCAATGAATATTACATGAAAATATTCCCAATGCATGATTAGAAATAAAAAATAAAAAAAGCATTACAAAAAGAAATCACGACAAACATGCTCTCAGCTGTGGGACACCCAGAAAACATGATGCTTTTTTTTCTTCTTCAAAGCCCAATGATCTCAGCTCCGTTGCAACACGGATGTTGATATTACCTTTATGGGATATATAACTCCATCGTGTTGGACAAATCTATGTGTGATGTCTCCATAGGAGAGGAAACTGTCGACGCCCGCTCGCCTAATTTCGCTTTTCTCTCTCTAATGAACGTGGGGCCCATGGGACCGACTCTGGCCCGGGGCGGTAAGCTGACACTGGCTCGCTGTGTGTGGTATCCAGGGCCGCGCTTGATGGAAAAAGCCTGCTTCCACTCATGTCAAAGTCATTTACTCAGAGCAACCCCCCGCTTACACACGCACGGCAAAGACCACCACCTCTCCATCTCTCACACTCCTCGCCCCCAGTCCGGCACCGCGACAGTTTGTTTTTGTTATCCTCTGGACCCGTTTGGGAGGAAATTATGAGCAAAATAATACAAATAATGCAAGCTGGTGCGTTTTTTCCCTTCTTCTTATTGCTTGACCACGATGCGTTTTGTGTATTATCTGTTGTAGATGTAAAGTAGGCCCCCAAGTGAATGTTTTGGGAAATCATGGTTTCAATTGCAGGCTGGACGTTTTGCACATATTGTGTTGGTTTATTTGTGTCATGAAAATGTATGTTCTGTGGCACATCGGGCTGAAATCACAGCTTCATACACGCAGGAGTGAGGGGAGTGGGGATGGAGGAGGAGGGGAGGGGGGGGGGCTCCTTTTTTAACTTGTGCGGCTGGCGTGTGGCGCTGTTGATTGGGATGTCTGGGGGAGGTTTGATAGATGGCTTAATTGCGTGTAGTCCGAACTGGAGAGAGGTGGGAGTGAGGGAGAGAAGGAGGGAGGGAGGGAAAGAAAGGAGACGAGGAAAGGAGAGAATGGGGAGCTTTAACGCTGTTGGGAATGGTAAGTGGACTTGCGCCAGATCTGGCAAGAGGGTGGAGGAGGAGAGGGGGATGAGGGGGTGGGCGGTGGTTGGTGGGGGCTCTATTCGTCACTGATTTCAGGGAGATTTGCAGGATGAGGAGAAGAGGTGGGGGGGCTTTCGCAGAGGGAAGAAAGATTTATGAAATGATAGGTGGTCGAGCTTTGTTTGGCTGTGCTGTTGTGCGCAATAAGTCGAGAGGGTTTTCACGTTTCCTCCACTTGAGGGATCATTAAAGTGGTCGATGGCCACCCGGCGCGCCACACAGCACCACTTAGCACGGCTGTGACACCCAGTGGAGACCCTGTGTCGTGCTAAAGCCCTGGACACTCAGTCTCCAGCTTGTGGATAACCAGCTCCCCCCACTCCTCTCTCTTCCTCTTCCTCTGACAGTGCGTACCCGCCGTGCGTTCTACATGCGTCAAGGGAGTACCGTGCGTAACGGGAGAGTCGTGCGTAACTGGAGACAGATTTTTCTCCATTTTGCGCTGGGATACTGAGGACCACTGGCGGTGTAACGCTCACTTGCAAGGACACTGACCGCTGGATCCCGACATTATTTCTCTGCTCAGACATCTGACGGCCCGTCTTTTTCTCCCTCCCTCTCTCCTCTCTACGCCAGTCGTACGTCAGAGCTGACATGACGACCGAGACCCCTCAGCAGCAGCTGGACCCTCCGCCTCCTCTAAGATCCAGCCCGGCGTCCGGCGTCTTGCACCCCGCCATGCTGAGCCCACAAGCCGCCACAGAAAGCTCGTCCACCGCCGCCAAAGGAAAGAAGACGAGCTCCGGTTTGCGACGGCCGGAAAAGCCACCGTACTCCTACATTGCTCTCATCGTTATGGCAATACAGAGCTCCCCCACCAAACGGCTGACACTCAGTGAGATTTACCAGTTCCTACAGGCTCGCTTCCCATTCTTCAGGGGCTCATATCAGGGCTGGAAGAACTCAGTTCGGCATAATCTTTCGCTCAACGAGTGCTTCATCAAACTGCCCAAAGGACTGGGCAGGCCGGGGAAAGGCCACTACTGGACCATCGATCCGGGCAGTGAGTTCATGTTCGAGGAGGGCTCGTTTCGTCGCAGACCCAGAGGCTTTAGAAGAAAATGTCAAGCTCTGAAGCCCATGTACCGGATGATGAACGGCATAGGCTTCGGCACTTCCATTCTGCCACAGAGTTTTGACTTCCAGGCTCCATCCGCCTCCCTCGCCTGTCACAGCAACAGCTACAACTTGGACATGATGAGCAATTCAATGGCCGGGGGATACGACGGGCTGAGCAGCGGCCACCACGTACCCCACATGTCTCCCAGCCCCGGATCCACATACATGGCGAGCTGTCCCGTGCCGGCCAACGGGGAGTACGGACCGGACAGCAGCAGCAGCCCCGTACCGTCCTCTCCAGCCATGGCCAGCGCGCTGGACGGCCACTCCCCGTACGCCAGTACATCCGCACACTGGGCTTCCTCCGGCGGGTCCCCCTACATCAAACAGCAGTCTCTAGCCTCCAGCAGCCCCGCATCCTCTGGTTTACACTCCGGCATGTCGCCTTACTCTCTGGAGCAGAGCTACCTTCACCAGAACGGCAGGGACAGCCACTCTACCGACATATCAGGTACATAAACTCACTTACAGCGATGAACTTTATCTAATATATTTGGGAATTATGACAAAAGTAAATGAATCAGAACACATAATAAATATAATAATCACACCATCTGAACCGTATCTGCAAAACAGGCCTGAGACGTGATGCAACATAATAGTTTCTGTTTGCAAAAAGAGGCCTGTGACAATTTTCGTGTGTTTCAAAGCAGTGAAAAATAAATTATGAAATGCTACATTTATTAAATATAATTTAAACTTTAAAATCAGTATTGTAACGGTCATTTAGACGTCTAAATAAAAAGTGGCAAAGGAGACTTTACATATTTGTGCGGAGACGACTTGCAAAAATAAATGTAACTTCAGTCAGTTTTAATTATAATGTTTGATTTTATTTCCCTCCTTCATTATTTCTGTCTAACCTCAATACGTTACAGTGACAAACTATTTTAAGAGATGTTTTATTCATAATAAGTGAATGCATTGAATACTTGGTTGCATAATACCCCATACCTAAGCCCCATTCAGTGGCCTAAGCTTTTCCAGGATTTCAAAATGATTTTTGAGGCCACTAAATAATTCAGATTGTAATGGTTATTTACGTGTGATTTAACTCTGTTTCATCCAGAGTCTGCATGATGTTTTCAGTCACATCTGCATCAGACTGTGCACGAGATCTTCCGCCTAATTAATATGCCAGATTAAGCAAAACAGCAATTTTCTGATCGCGCTCTTAATTCACATCGCCAGTTCACGCTCATTTACTTTAACATAACACTCTTGAGGCTTTACTAAAGTCTGGGGATTTCACCGAGGCGAGTAATCCATGCTGGAGCCCGAAAAGGGGTCTCAGAGGTTAACCAAACAAAGACTGTGCAGGTCGGACCACACCGGCGAGGATTTCAACCACCGCGTATCCACAAGAGACGGAAGGCCTCGTTAAACTTTACGCAGCGTCTTAATTGAGCCCGTGCGCAGGTTAAATGTGTTGGACTGTTACAGTGTGGTGTTGGTAACAGTACTGTCAGTCTTGTGAGGCTTGTGTTGTCTGTGAAAAAGGGCGCAGGGCAGAGAGCTGTGGCCCGGAGGATAAAGCCTGCTGTCTTCCCCCCCTGAAAAACACGGTCACATCTGGAGTCCTTATGACCTGGACGAAGCCACAGCCTCCCCATTTATTTTTCTGTCTCTGGAAATAGAGGCTCACTTACAGACACAAATGACGGTCACTGATTCTGATTTAAATATTGGTGCAACGTTGGTGATCTCCAGGGGAAAATTGACTCTTTACTCACATTATTGTTATTGGTTATAAAGCTGGATTTATTGCATTTTTGATTGAAAAAAAAAAAACTAATTAGAAGCAGGAGTCAGTGGAAGGTGTAAAAGAAAGCAAACGTCCAACAACTATTAAAAATTATAAGTTATTTCTGCTTTGGAGGTTTATAATAATAATAAGAGAAAAATGTATTTATGTAGGCCTCACCGCAGATTAATATGTGAAGGGCCTCAGCAGTCAATTTAAATCATTTTAAAGTAACCTATGTGACAGGGTCAGACGCATTTTGCAGGATTTATTTTACTTATTCTGGAAATTAAGATTAAAAAATTAGAATGAAACTTCTTTATCTCAAAAAACAACTGAGATTATAGTTTTTTTTTGTTATACATTGATATTTACAACATGTGTAACATTGTTGTATATAAATAAACCCTTTACCTGTCACACTGTTTTCATGTAAAATAACTTAACAGAAAATGTGGGTTTAAGATGCTAAAAAAAGAACATTTTTAGACTCACTTTATAACCCATTCTGAATAAGTATCCACCTGTTTATTTGCGCATATTTAATTTCTCCCCCCCCCCCCTCCTCCTCTCTCTCTCTCTCTTCTTGCAGTGGGAATCCCGCGTTATCAGAGCCATTCCTCCGTGTGCGACAGGAAAGATTTTGTGTTGAACTTTAACGGCATCTCCTCTTTCCACCCCTCTGCTGGCGGATCCTACTATCACCATCACCATCATCATCATCCTCAGAGCGTCTGTCAGGACATCAAACCCTGCGTGATGTGAGCTCGCTCTCTCTCCCCCCTCTCTCTCTCTCCTGTCACACCGTGGCCGGTTACAGTGAAACTGTACATCCCGTCACATGAGACTGAAAAAAAAAAAACGAGAAAAAAAAGAAAGAAAGAAAAAAAAAGAAAAGAAATAAAAACAAGTGGACATTTCTTATTTTTTATCTTTTGAAGGATTTATACCAGGATGTATCGTCGTGGCTGCTTTCACGCGTTTGCCTCCTACATGCAGAAGAAGTAGCTTTTTTTTTGGTTGGACTTGAGATAATATGCAATGAAGGAAAATGAATGAAGAAACCCCCAGAGGCCTTTATAAAAAAAAAAAAAACAACCATACCACTTTGCCTATATGAACCCAACCTGACAAGCGTTTTCTTCTTCAAAAGAAGCTTCAGAAACACGACTTTTTAATGCGTTTGCTCTTGTAACAGTGCAAACATATTATATTCTATGTAACTATGTTCTATCCTAGTAACACACACGACGCTTTAGGCTAACATGAACTGCAAACCAACCTTGCACTTATTGTATAACCCTTTGCCAACGTTTTTGTCTTGTAAAAGGTTTCAATAAAGCTGATATATATTTTAGGCTACATTCCTATAGACCTCTGTCTTTTCATACACTTTCATACCTATTTGAACTGCATTCAAAAGGTGCAATAGTGAGTCTGCATGCTGCAGAGAAACACTGTTATATAATGACATCTGTACATATGTTCAATTTGGTGAAGCATTATTCTCTAAATGAATGTCAATCTGGCAAATATTCATATATACAATAAGACAATCATTCTTATGAGAGCTGCCTCAAAAACAGCTGCTTTCACTACTTTTACTATTGATGATAAACTCACAGAAATGTCTCACCAAGAGAGGACTTTAAAAAAAAAAAAAGGACTTTCAGAATGAGTTAAATGTGAAATTTCACTTTTGGTATGCAGTTGTTATTATAATAAGGGTGTTGCAGCGGTGGAAGAAGAATTCAGATATACTTATGTAAAAGTGCAGATGCAACTTTATAAAAATACTCCATATCAAGTAAAACATCATTTTATATTCTATTTAAATAAAACTATCACCAGCAAATTGCATTTAAAGCATCAAAAGTACTCATGATACAGCAGTATGGATGCTATCATTGTTATATTTACTATAAATATCATATTATTGGATTACTATATGGATTGATTGGAATGTAAACAGCATTTCACTGTTGTATATAGTGGAAGTGGCGTTAACTTATACCCTGTTGGGCTGTTTATTCTAAAACAATGATTCACATTAAATAAGTTGATCATTTGTTTTGTCTCGTGATCTGCAATGTAATTAACTCGCTTATAGCTGTCACATAAATTTGGCACAGAAAGTATAAAAAAAGAAGTGAAAATGCAGTGAAATACTCAAGTAAAGTATCAGTGCATTATAATATTGCGCTTTCTGTACTGTATTTTTGTAAATTTACGTAGTTTTTTTTCCACCGTTGGGGTGTTGATATGCGTTGGAAACAAAGAAACGGGATTACTTCTGCAAAGCAAAGCAGCGTAAAAAAGCTAAGACCTACACAGGCTTATCATGAAAGTATATGAGTCACAAGTATCGGGGATAAAAAGTTAGATAACAGTGTAAAAAGATTTTGGACTTATTTTTTTAAATCTGATATTTCTCAGCTCAAGTGTTTCCACACTTTGCAGCTGAAAGTCTTTTGCATCCTCCTTTACATGTGGACATCCATGGTTGGCAACATTTTGAGGACGCCATATAAACAAATGAAACAACAGGGCCAGCGTCTGTGGAAATGCAACAACGTGGTATTTTTAGAGTGCGGTAAACAGATCAGACTCAGAGGGAGCTGCTTCGTCACACAAACAGAAAGCAGACTTGGGCGGCTGCACTTGTGTCTACATAGCTTTTGGTCATGAATCAAATACTGTACAGCATCCCTCAGGACTGCCACATGTAATGTAGATAGATTTTGGCAGTAGCAGCTCCTTCGTAGGTCACTGACTACATCATAGTTTCTTAAAATGCTCTTTGGAGCCACTGTTTTGTGTGTTAAATGAGAAAATATCTCCATATTGCTGTTACCTATGTGTGTATTTCTAATGCTAAACAATGGAGATCAATATTTTCTGGATTTCAGAACAAATTCTTTCAACTTTAAAGCATACACATCAAATGTAATAGACTATTCATGTCCTCACAAGGTATATTTCACATTTGAATTGTCCAAAAAAAGCCACACACATATGAGAAATTCTTTTGTGCGCCTGTGTTTTGATGCAGAGATGATGCACAAAGAACGATCTGTCAAAGGGGATCTTGATACATCACTTAACGTGCTTTGTAATCTGCTTGTAAGCAAAACTTCAGATCCAGAATGGCTGTCAGAAACACACTGTGGGTGAGGGACAGACTAATCCATGTTGGTCTTATTGAAGTGGCGTCTCGCTGGTGCTTTGAACATTTCTGGGGTACAAGAGTATGACATGGCATTGGTAAAGTTCTTGGTCTCATACGTGGAATGGAGAAAGAGGGAAGGAAAGCATCAGCAGCCACATATCAAAAAGAAGAATATATATTTGACTAGAGAACAGATTCCTTCTTAATTTCCTAAACACAACCCTCCATGATGAAAAGTCACACATAAGTGGCCCTGCGGCTGCTGGATTTTCCATGACAAAATCTTTTGGAGTTGTGCTGCTTTCAATATAGTGGAGTACTGCGCCATCTAGTGGCTGAGACTGCAATGGTACAATATTGCGAGGTATAAAATGCAGAAACTCTGTTGCATTGCTCTATTTTACACTAAGTAATCTGGGCTTATATACCAGGTCGGTAATCTTGCTTTGCTTAAAATTCTTTATTTAAACTTAAAAAGTAAAACTGTGTTAGGAAGATCCGTCAAGTGAAAGGAAAATAAACCTTCAATGACACTTCTGTGCTGTCATCTGGTGCACTAACATTTTCCAAATTGAGCAGTGCAGCACAAACAACACATTTAAGCGCAGATTACTGACTGCACACACAAAAATATTTAGATACTAGTTAAAGGCTTCCTCAACTCAAAAATGTGCTTTTTTTTGCTCATTGTTACTTCACTTGAAAGTTTAAGCTTCACTCTGCATCGTTTGATACTTAAAGGCTTTTTTCTCATTCATCTCCTGAAGGGGGGGAAGTACATTTTCTACTTTGGAGTCAATCATGGTCCAGTGTGCAATTTACACAAGTGTGATGTGGAAACCTGAAGCCTCCCATTGTAAACATGCTGAGAATGGATTTATAGTGAAATACGAAATATCTTGTGTCCAGCAGTTAAACCTTTAAAATAAAAAAAACATTTGCATATTCATAGATTCTGGGTTTTTTAATAATGGAGAAGGTTATATGTACTTTTAAGAACTTTAAACTGGTTATCTACACTTTTGGTGGAAAAACTTAAAGGGAAACCTTTTCAACAATTTTCAACCAGCTTTGCAAGTTGCGTAGTATGTAAATGAAGAGTGTTTAACTTCCCTCCATGCCCTACCCTCCAATTATTATTCAAATCATTTTTTATGTCTTAAAACATGTCTGTAGGAGACCTTTAAAAGAAACGTTGGCCTGGCAGTGAAGTTACAGGAAGGACCAGGGAGATCATAAAGAGAATTAGGCATCATTGAGAACCACAGGAAATATTGTGGAAATACAGGCGTTACATTTAAGGTAAATTTTAAAGGGAAAATGTGTTGGACAGAAAGACAAATGCATGGACTGACTGACCAACAGACATGGCCATCTTTGAGAGGGAAACCTCATGTTTCTTATAGCTGATTTTAAATGTCTTCCATGCTGCCGGTCTTTTGGTGTTTTTCCATTATCGGACTATAATGACCTATAAAATGGAGCTTCCCATAATGTCGACCTTTTGAGAACCTGTAGGTTAAAGATGGTTGGTTCTGCTCTGCTTTTCCATTGTATTATCCATTTATATCACCTCTTCAGCCCTTCATAAAGATGTGGCTGAGCTAATCTCAGTAAATAAAAGAAAATAAGTATGATTTTGATGTGATATTACACTGTGTGCCAGCCTGTTGTCATGTTCATTTTACCATATAATAATTCATAATAATAATAGATGGTCACCTGTAAAATCACAGGAGTCAAACATTCTGAATATGAAGGTTTAAAAAGCTATGAGATATTATTTCACTTACCCTATTCAATCTCACTCTGCCATCTTGTTACCGGCTAGTGAGGAGTCCTATGAAACACGAGCAGTCCCATGCAGTTAAAGTTCATTACCATTAAAGAGACTTTTCCTTTCTAGGATCAAAACAACTGGTGGGGCAAAATATGCAAAAATTAGGAAAGGCAAAATTGTCTGAAGCAAAATGATTTATCCTCTGTAAATTTCACATATCTCAGATTCAGCTGGTCAGACTGAATTATGTCAGTAATGGTTCAATTTAAAAGCAGTTTAAAGTGAACTTGTGTCTTGAATTGAATGCTAATGTTACAGCTAGCATGCTAACATCATATTAAATATAGTTATTTGTTTAAACACAAGTTTATAAACGGGAGCGTGTCTATGTTCCCCCAGTTTAATAATAAAATTAAGAATTTCAAGCAGTTTCATAGATGAAAAACAACAACACGTTATGTGCATTAGAGAATGGTGATACCTGTGCTGTGGGAATGTAGGCCTGAGGAAACATAGGGCCTAATTTGATGGGAGGAAATGTTCTTCAAAATGGCAAAACATAGGGCTGACCCCTTATAAACTGTAAAAGAAGAAGAATGTCAGACTGTTCATATGCCAAAGCTAGCATTTTAACAGCTGTCACAGTGACAATGTTTATCATTATTGCATGTTAAAATGTGCCAATGCTAATGTAGTAACAGATACCATTTGGCATATTTACATGTGAGTAGGTTGCTAACATTAGCATGCTGACATGCTAACTCTGGAGATCCCTGAAAGTCTGAAACAAATTTCATGTCATGGAATACATCAAAAAGCTCTTCTGTATTTAATTTCAGAGTTTTGAACCACAGACCTATCAATCTTGCTGCTGGTCTGGTTAAAGCCTGTAGCCTGAGTTTGTAGTGAGACTGAGTGCAGGTTAGAATCATCACAAGTAGACGTCAGCCAGGCATAACCTGATTGTTTATAAGCATTTCTGAGAAAATGGTCAGGTTGTTAGGTTGCATGAGGGGGTTGTGTGTGAGTTTCAGTCTTACCGCAGGTTTTGCTATTGCTTCGCTTGAAGAACTGATGTGGCCTCAATCTCCTCCTCCTCCTCTTCCTCCTCCTCCTCCTCCTCTTCCTCCTCCCATGACAGTGTCGACAGGGCTTTAAAGTTTCTCCCTATGTATGATTTGTAGAAGCACAAAAAAAAGGTTGAGTGTAAGAAACTGGAAGGAAGTGAGGTATTAAATGGTTGCAGGAGACAATTTAAATGGAAATGGATGATGTTACACACTCTGTACAGTAGATGGCAGCATGCACACTTCATGCATCATGAGGTTTGAGGTCCAGGGTGTTTTCCTGACTCTTCTCTGAAGCCTGAGCAGGTTTCTCTTTTGAAGCATATCATCTTCCAGTTAAGAGGGTTTAAGGTTTGAACGGGGGGATACTCTGTTACAATTGGTGATTAAAAAAGATTATTAAAAGAGCATTGCACTCTTAACACTGTCTGACTCACGATGCACAAAATATCCAAATCAATGCAGCGGAACCAGAGATATTGTCTTTTTTATTTCATGCATTCTTCTTCCATGCCAAAACCTGGTTGCTACATAACACACAATGTAACCCAACCACTGACAGTTTGTTGGGGATCTGAGTGTGTTTTGGTAGCAGCAGCTAATCTAGCCAGGAGCAGGGATAAGGAGCAGGCTTGGGTCTGATAACCTCACTGCTCTCTAACTCCAAGCTTAGTTTAGCTTGAAGTACAGTAAGTCAGCCAGCCATTACCATCCCTGTTATTATGTTTGTTTTGTTAGCTTCAAGTTTCGGTCATCTAATTCCATCTGAGGACTAAAGAAAATAATAAATAAGAGGATGGAAACTAATTTTGTATAATGAGGAATTATTCTCCGCTTGTGAGCATAAAGCCAGCACAAGTACAAATAGCACTCCAGTGTACGTTGTGCCGTAATCCAGCAGAACACAGGCAGTGCCATGGGGCATTACCTTGCACCCACCATTTCACAATGATGACCGTGGGTCTTTTCAACTATGTGTAGCTCAGATGATGATGATAAGGTGATCAGCCTGGGTGCTATTTCAGTGCCGGCGAGAACACCATTTAAGGCCACGTTTTTAGAGTATGGATAAAAAAAATGCTTGAGAGGGGTAGATATGCGGTTTACGTCCTTTCTTTAATCCTCTTCTCAGAACAACACATACAGGTCTTCCAGTGCACATGCATTAAGAGCTGCATGTTATGATTGTGGGTTTTCTTTCATTCACACATAGATCCCTGGTATTGAAGTTATTGCACTGCACAACCATAGCCCATCACCTGACCGAAACACACTCTCTGTGTGAGATCAGTTACAATAGAACTATCACAGGGTTTGTTTCACCCTATAAAATTACCAGCACTGAGTTATAGATACCTGACAGCGCATCAGATAGAGAACAAAAGAGTACTTAACACTCTAACCTGTAACTTTGGGGTTTTCACTACATGTGGGCTCGCCGCTATGAGGTAATTCAAGAGGCCCATTACAAGGATAGTGGGGTGGATCTGAGTACAGTGTTAGCTGCTGGGTTACCCACTAGACTACCAGCAGAATTACCTCTATTCATTGTGTGGGATTATTTTCCTTGGCAAACTCGGGCCTCCTATACTGAAACAAACAAGCACTTGCAGACAGCTTACTGGCCAAAAGGATGTAATTGCATTATTTCAAACATTCCTTAAAGCCCATCATAGACTGCCAAATGAAGCAATGGAAGTTTATGCTGCAGATATATGCAGGCTTGTCTCAGAAGCGTTCCCAGATTTTGAGTATAATGCTTCAGTGTATATGAAAATGTATTGTTTCATTGCTGGTCTGGATCAGGATCTTCAAGTCAAGTGTCATGTAAGAGGAATGAAAACCTTGACTGAGGCTTTTGAAGTTGCCTCCTAAGCTGAATGGTCTCATCAAGCAGCAAGATGTATAATGCCAGAGTCCTCAGCTAATGTCACGACATTGTACATGAAAATGACACTGAATTCAGTGACAGTCCAGAACGTCACTGCTACTGTTAAAGACTTAAGTAAGGATCTGGATGCAATGAGACTGATGCTGGACAAGCAAAGCAGTGTGCACTATTGTGACAGGCATGTGCATCCTCAAAGATGTCTCTCATCTTATGGGAAAACCCACATAGACCCACAAATACATGGAGCTCAGGCTATGGACAATCCCCATCCAGATATTCCCATTCCCATTATTCTATGGCCTCAGAGAACTTTCCACAATCATGATTACACCATTGACTGCATATGGATGATGCTTCTCCATTTCCTACTGCTCTGCAAAAGCGAAAAGAAAATATCTCCTTTCCAAAAATTCCCATCTTGCTTATGTCATCTGAAGCTTTTTCTGTCCATCTTCAGCATTTAAGAGATCCAACCTGTAACTCAAAACCTCAAAATGCTGCTTTGCATAACAGGACAAGGCATTCCTGGGATGTTGTCTCATCTGCAAGACTAAAACCTGACCCAAAAAACATTGAGAAAGTGAAGATTGGCCTGTACTTAAAAGCCCCACTAAAGTGAGTGCATTTTTCGGGCCTCTTACTACTGTCACTTCATTTACCTTTTTTTTTTAAAAAGCCCCTGCATGTTCTCACTTAGAAAAGAAAGACTGAGGTATAGCAGAGAGCTTTTGCAAACCTCTGTCACGCTCTGGGTAAAAAAACCCACCCTCTCCTATTCAGATGTCTCACAAGTTTTTGCTCTTCACCGATGCATCCAGTACAACCATTGGATGTGTTCTATCACAGATGAATACTGGAAACATGGAAAATGTCATCTGCATTTTGACAAAAACAGAACCTCCGGCCCAAATAACAGGGAACTGCAGGCAATCGCAAGGCCATCCATCACTTTTGCCTGTGTTTATTTTGCATTATCACAGAGCACAAACCCCTTCTCTCCCTGATTGCGCTGGATTGTGATCCTACAGGTGTCAGGACCCCTATGGTTACAACCAATCAGATTAGATGTGTTTCCATTCACACTCAAACAGTAGATTAATTCACATACTCTCCAGCCACTGAGCTGGATGCATTCAGCAGCACTGTAATCAGTTTTGAAGTGGGGGGAATATCTAGTTTTGGATGACGTAATATGCTAGTGAATGTTTTCTCAGCCTCACATATCGTTTTTGTATGTATGCATACCATCTTCTTGTCAGGGTATGTCAAGATCAAAATGATAGCAGCTTTTCTTTTTCAGTGCACTGGCCCACCCACAAGTAGCTAAAAAGGTTCAGCTCAAAAGGATCATCATCCTGTTGATACAGATCTTCATGTTTTTCACTTACTTACTTCATAAAACTGATTTTATTGGATGTCAGATCACGTTGATTATGATTGGATTTTAAGGTCCAACATGTTAGAGTAGGCGTAAACATATTGCTATCACCATAATACCTGGCTTAGATGTTACCACTTTATTAATCATAACAATTTAAAGTGTGGGCAAAAAAGTCTTGTTGCCCCCCCCCCCCCCCCCCCCCCCCCCCCCCCCCTTCTGGTGCCAGTGCACTCACTGCTTCAACTGCTGCGGCCCTAATTTCACATGTGCAGTCTGCTTCACCAAATACCACAGCTGTTACTATGGACAGTTCACCCCTGATTATGGACAGACAGTCATTTAAGCTCAAAAACCTGATCCTGAGTTGCAAATAATCAGGAACTGGGTGTTGACTGACGGTAGGCCACCATTCTCAAACATTAAAGCAACTTCACCTGAAATGAGACAGTACTGGAAAGAGTTTCCCAAACTCACCCATGTTGATGGTTTCTGGTGTCGCAAAGTCAGACCTCCACCGGGTGACCTTGTTTTACAGACTGAAGTCCCTAGTAGCTTGCAGATGGAGGTGTTTCAAGCTTTATATGGACATTTGTTCCCTCGACATTGCAGTGCACAAAATACACACGCATGGCGACCACAGACACCAAACCAAGAGGCCCCTATTTAAAACAGTCACATCAAGCCCTTTTGAGAACATTGCTGCAGATCTGACTGAATTGTCACTCACATGCTGTGGTGCTGTGTATGTAAAGTACCAGTCAACAGTTTGGACACACATTCTCATTCAAGTGAATACGAAAGTGTGTCTAAACTTTTGACTGGTACTGTACTTGTTGTAATGGACTATTTCACTAAGTACCTCAACTTGTACCCTCTTCAAGGCCATCAGTTAGGCTGTCAAAGATCCCATCTAGGAATCCATTAAATACATTCATCTCCTTATCATGCTATATCAGATGACACAGTGGAACAGGCAAACAGGACCATCAAGGACCAGCTAGCAAAATATCTGTACTAGAGAGGAGTTGAATGGGAAAACCACCTGCAACAGGTTGAATTTGTATACAACACAACTGTTCACTCTTCCACCAGACACACTCCTTTCTTCGTTGCCCATGGTAGAGCAGCCTATTTAGCTGCTTATCTCCTCCGTGGAGACTCCCCAGGAGTTTCAAATGCCAACCCAGGTACTCACACTGAATACGCTAATTCAGATTAACAGAGGCTGTGTGCTGCTATTTCACTCTGTTGCACATAACATCAACAAAAGCACTACTATGATCGTCAGATGAAACACATCACCTATGAGCCAGGTGATTCAGTGAGGACTGACCTTCTTGCACTTGCATGACAAAAACTGTAACTAAAATGGACTGGCCCTTTCAAAGTGACATCGGAGTAGACTATGAACTTTTGGAACAACAGGACATTAGGGCGAAGCCTAAGGTAATACACTACAATAATGTAAAGCCATAACACTACCTGGTCAATTGGTGGAAGCCCACCCTCACCTTAAGGACTGCATCCAGCAGCAAACAGCCCAGTTCCCCCACTGACTACTACACTCTCAGACTCCAGGCCTTATCTGAAAAAAAAGTGCTCTGGGAATCAAGCTATAACTCTGACTCATGTTTGTCCAGACCAGGACCACCATGATCCAGGACCAAGTCAGTACATCAGGTGCAATCCCCCAGTGTGTTAGACTTTGTTATGGTTATGGACATACGCTAGAACAAACAAAAACAACAACCTGTGTATCCTGTTCCACTGTTAATTGTTATGTTGTTTTACTAACTTAATCTTAAAAAGTAGTGACAATTTCATTACAGCTATTTTAACAGTGAAGTTGTGTTGTATAGGCAAAAGTGGTGTGAACATGGGTTTACTGTGTTCTCATTGAATTGTTGCCCATCATCCTGTCTGCATCATAGACTGTAAAAAAAAAAAAAGAAAAAGAAAAAAGGATGTACCCAACGTGATGTCACCCATTGGTTTGTGGACTCACATTTTGAAGCCTAAAGTTTGGCATTTTGACTACCACCATCTTGGATTTTTGGAGCTAGAAGTGAGCATAGGCTACTAACGTTAGCTGCTAGCTTGGTTAGTGTGGTGCATTTACAGTCTATGGTAAACTGTGATATTTTACCATACTGTGCTAATGCTAATTTTCACATCAAGACAAAGGAACATAACTATTTCAATTAGCTACTGCTAATTTTGTTTAGCAAAAATAGGCTTAAAACATATGTACTTACCAGAAAAACTGAACAGCAGACTCCCTAGAGGTGCTTTTAGTACAGCCAAACAATGAAGATTTTTAAGTGACCAAAATATTACAATTACCTTTCATGAACTAAAAACACTAAAATAACAACAATTACACCTATAGCCATATTATACTCTAGAGTTACATTACATAAGGTATGTAAACAACGTCGTGGCCACTAGTGACCTGCCAATAACAACATGCCCTAAAGCATACCCTGCTTTATTATCTATTTTACACTAAATGGGACCATAATTTACAGAATGAACATCATGCTGTTTTGATTGAGACTTGAAACTAGTGAGACCACACACTCATCAGGGAAGTGTTTACTGAGGTAATAAACCAAGTGAGAAGTACGAGCATTTTCTCATAGACCTCTGTATAATCAGACTTCTTTTTGGAGTTAGTAGAGTCGCCCTCTGCTGGCCATTAGAGATAATCTAGGTGTCTCTTCTAGTTTCACTTTTCAGATGAGGAGCTTATTACTGGGTCTGTTTGGTTGATATTAACCTTCGTGTCGTCCTCCCGGGTCAAATTGACCCCGTCTGTTTTGACTGTTCCTTCTTTCCGTCTGTCCTTCCTCCCTCCCTCTGTCTCTCTTTCTTTCCTTCCTTCCTTCTTTCCTTCCTCCATCCCCCTTTCTTCCTTCCTTCTGCCCTTTCTTCCTCCCCCCCCCTTCCTTCTTTCCCTTCCTCCCTTCCTTCTTTCCTCTGTCCTAAAGCACATTGAGTTGCCACTGTGTATGAAATGCGCTATATAAATAAAACTGCCTTGCCTTGCCTTCTTTCCTTCCTCTTTTCTTTTCTCCCTCCCTCCCTCCCTACTTCCTTCTTTCCTCCCTCCTTTCCTTCCTTCTTCCTTCCTTCCTCCCTTCTTTCCTCCCACCCTCCTTCTCTTTCTTTCCTCCCCCTACCTTCCTCCCTTCCTTCTTTCCTCTGTCTTTCTTTCCTTCCTCTTTTCCTTTCTCCCTCCCTCCCTCCTTCCTTCTTTCCTCCCTCCTTTCCTTCCTTCTTCCACCCTTCCTTCCTTCTTCCTCCCTTCCTTCCTTGACTCGAGGACAACAGGAGGGTTAAAGTATCAGCCGCTTGGTGGCACTGACCAGACTGAGCTGTATTCAGACTTGACTAAAGTTATGACAAAAACCCAGAATGTGTCTTATTTCTTCCTTCTCACACACCCATGTCACTTACACTCACTACCCTCATATGTGCACCAGTACTCCTCAACACCTGGAAAAAGACATTAATGTGTAAAATCAGTGGCGTGCCTCTGACTAATTTAGAGTTGCCACTACCGATCATGTTCTTGATAAATTGATTCATTGTTTTATTTATAAAATGTCAGAAAATTATATATTTATTATTCTGTTTATTATTATATATCATCTAAAAAATTGAGGAAATCATTCAACCAATCGACTAATCGTTGCAGCTCTGGACTGTTGGCTGGTGGGTAACCTCAAACAGGCAGAACAAATTCCTCATCACCCACAACTGAAGTGTTCATGAGCAAAGAATTCAACCCTTTATTGCTGTTAACCAGATGTGATTGTCATGGTGTGATATAGTTGTCTAAAATAGTGAATTTGTAGTCTGTAAACTTACCCTGGATTAATGAAACTGACGGAAATTAATCAAAAGATGCCTTTCTAAAGTCTGAATCTGCTTTATAGAGAAAAGAAAAAAAAGGAGGGAAAATAAAAGGGATCAACGTTGTAGAGTAAGGTGCAGGTTTCTCCACTAGGGGGCAGCATTCAGCTCAGCAGCACACTGTTTGACTCCTTCTCAGGTTCAGTGGTTTGTACTGAAGACATAAGTGCTGCAAATTACCTGCAAACTAATAAAACACATGTCTATTAGATACCTCTGTGATTTTAACCATCATACACTTGTTTTTTAAGGTATATCTTTTATATGGAAAATTACACTCTGACAAAATCTGGAGACAAACTTGTGAAGGTGGTCAAACTTTGGTTTACAATTGTGAATGCAAACTAATATTTTAGAGGCATTGTCTTTTATTTAATATATGGGGTATATTGAGTTTTACGATGTTGCGTTTTCTATGTTTTATCTCACTTTGCTAAATAGGAAAAAAACATTATGCCATCAGTCAAAAGCCTGCTTTATGAGCTGAGAATTTGTTTAGAGACAGTCACACTCAGGTCAGGAAAGTAGAGCTCACTGTACTAAACTATACTGAGTATTCATGTTTAATAACTGTGCAGGGAACTTCCAGGCTTTTTGTTTTGTTTGTTGGGTAAATATATCCTGTAGATCCAAGGCGCCATTTCACAGGAAGTTTATTGGACATCAACAGAGTTAAATGGATCTCAATATTTCTTCAGCCCAGTTTTGAGATCTTGATTTCATTTGAAATTGCGTGCAAATAAGCACAGAAGAGACTGATCATGTGTCTTGATGTGAAAAAAATGATACATTTCATCAGGGCAGCTAAATTAGAAACAGCTCAATCTTCTTGAGGAAACATGTTCTCCAGTCCATATTTGGGATTCCAGAGAAGCGCAAATATGGACTGTCTGATCTTAAATGTCCAGTTTTGGGGTTAAAAAAAGAGGGAAACTGCCACACTGTGGAGCATTGTGTGGCCTTGAGAACAGCTTTATACCCTCTTCAACGAGTCGCAGCCGGAGCACCAAACTAAAGATTAATGTTTTGCACATGGATGATTGGCAGCTATTTATTTGAAAACCAATTCCAATGTGCTCTTTGGGTGCATGACTTTGAGGTCCTGGAATATTTTTGGAATTCTGTCTGTGTTTAATTAGGCACTTAATATAAACACTGTCAACGACACAGTGAAGTGGCTAAACAAAATCATCCCACAGCGGCGAAACTTGAAGTAAGAACAGACACAGCCATCAATAAAAAGCACAGAACTGAAAAATTTGTTGGAATCTGATGTTGTTTGTTTCACTACAAATGGCAGTTCTTTATTGAAAACTAAACTTTCTCATAAAATCTAAATTTCATGCATTGAGTTCTCTGTTTGTGCTGTTAATGGTTCATGTGCACCAACGTGGCAGCAGATGGCACTATGCTACTATATTTAGGTACTTCATATTTAGGTTTGCATGTGAGAAAAATGACTTACGTGAGGCTTTTTGGCAGCACAGATATTCAGCAATGGTGATGATGATGATGTTTGAGCTTCATATTGCTGATTTATGTTCACTGACTTCTTTTCATCTGTATTTTAAGTCAGTAACAATAAAACATCAGCACATTTATTATTTTCTTTTTCCATTTTTGAACTTTTGATAGTGTTTTGCTGTTATATATATAATAACCATAACATGTGCGATAAATCAGGACTTTTGCTCTTAATTTACTTTTTTTAATTAGCATTTTTTAACTTTGGATAGTTCAGTTTAATAAGGATGTTGCTATGATATATATTGTTTTATTTATTCTCAATGGGCCTTCAACATGTAACTTATCACAACACCAATGAACTGAATGTTTTTTTCTAAATAAGATGTAAAGTTGGATGGTTAATGGATGATAATGCTGTAATTTTTGCCCTTGTGTCATTTTACAATCTTATAATCTTCACCATGTTTTCTTCACTTCGGATTTTGCTAAAAGGTATTGGAGGCCCTCTGATTGGATAACTCAGGCAGATTCGGCTTATATATATTTCTATGTATATTCTGTGTGCATGAATTAAACTATATGAAAATGTGGTCATACTTGCCTTGTGGCCTTATACCTTAATGAAGGCTGGACAGACCAAAACATCCTAAACTTAAGACAATGTGGACGTTTTTCCTCATTTTTATTAGAGTCCTTAAACCTATCACAGCCTCATGACTGCAGGACATGTAACATTTTAGTTCTGAAATAAAATGCCTTTTTGTTAACCACTTATAAATAGATGAATAATTAACAATAATAAGTACTTACAGTAACAATACACATATTAGTGTATCCATATTTAATTGTATGTATGTGTCATGAAGTGGAAAAAAGCTTTAATTAAGGAAGAATTACATTTAAGGTAAAGGTTAAACAATTGCTACAAGACAGTATTCCCTAATAGAACTGGAGATATTTTAATATTTACATGCTTTATTTCTTAATTCATTGATATTTGCAAGAATAAAGCATTAAATAGTTTGTTCATATAATTGAATAATTCTATTGTTTTTCTCTATATTCTAATAATTCTTAGTATCAGATATTTAATTCATGTCTCAGTCTTATATGGGTTAATCAATTTATTGTTTAACTATTACATGGAATTAAAAAAGGTGATATAAAATAACAAATAAAATAGGTCCTATAATTGGCACTGTGGGGATAAATTATATTATTTTAGAAAATATAAATTGTGCCAGCAGTATAAACTCTTGTGTTAATCTAAATTTAAATCTACGATTACATGTGATGGTTAAAAAAAATGTTGCGCACCTATAATGCACTTTTGCGCAATGACCACTAGGGGGCAGGAGTGTGTCGTGCATTAAAATGAGAATAAACTGTTTAAAACGTGTCCATTTAAAAAAAAAAAAAAAGTAATTCAATTATCTTCACAATTAATTTCAAACAAACATTACAGCCAAATTCCCAGAATACAATTAGTTGATTTTTGTAGAGGTTTCAAACTATTATCAAAAGGTTTTTTAAAAAATCTATTAACTTTTAAGTCTCTGAAGATGAAGAGACTCGTGCTGCATTCATGAACAGACTTCTCCTGTTAATACTCATTCTCAGACCTCCAGTGCCAAATAACATGAGTGCTTTAATTGAAGCATAAAAATTACTTTGAGACTATTTTAGTCCTAGAAGAAGCTCTTTTATCTACTTCTTCTATAGGTTGCTGGTTCAATCCCACCCTCCTCCCCCTCTGCAGCACAGTTTGCTCCACCGCACACAGACGGAGGCTTTTTTTTTTTTTTTTTATGGGCAGCTGATGTGTGCTGTAGTCAGCAGGGGTCACCGGTCAGTCACGGTCTCTGCAGAAGAGGACAGCTCACCGTCTGGACCTCACGGCTGAAGAGTCCTACTGATCCCGCGTTTCCTTTTCTCCTCCTCTGAGCTGCAGAGTCCTGACGACACATGCAAATCACAGAACAAAGAGCACAAAAATGAAAGCACACACAAGTGAGAAATTAACCCCTTCAGAGATTACCACTATCTTATCAGTTTTTTTTTTTTTTTTGTTATCTCTTCTTTATCAACTTCTGATATTCAGCTTTTCCCGGGAAAAAAAACGTTTTTCTTCCTAAGGCCAGATAAAGTGGATGAGCTGTACCACTTTTATTGAATTAAGCCAATAAACATCTTTAGTTTCATTTTATTCCAGGGGGGTTTTTCATGATGGGGTTTTACCACTTCACCAATGAGTTTAATGTTTTTTTTTTAAGATAAGATGTAACGTTTAAAGGAAATGTTTGCGCACACAGCTCTCTCCAAACACTCACACCAGTCTTTACTTTATCTTCACAGCTTTACTGAATATTTGCAGTTTGGCTCAGTGCTGCCAATCAAGACAATTAGGAAATATTTTCGTTTTGGATAAATCTGTGTAATTCAATGCTTATTTAGAGACATTTACTTCACTTGGTTACATTTTGCTGCACTCATAAATTCAAATTAAAGATGAACGTAAAGCATTTATGAAAATATATCTGAGTTGTAACATTTACTTTTACGAGATTGCACATTATTTGCATAATGCTAACCTTTTTTAAACTACGTCTTAGTTTATCTGACATTATATAAAAGGGCCTATATGCTAAACGTGGATTTCTACCTTCCCTTTAACAAAACAACTCATATTTTATATATTTTACACTTAATATTTTATGGTTATTCTCACTTTCATCCTCTGAGAATATCAGCAATTAAAAACAAAATCATTTACACACAATTAATGTTTCGTGGATAAAATACCACATTAGCTATTTAAATGCAAATTCATCTAATACACATAATAAACTACTTTATAAATGAATGTTATTTATGGGACATAATTGAATAAGGTTATCTATTTTGGGATACTATTTTAATCCTATAAATATGACCTATAATATGGCGGTAAACGCCTTTTTGACGTCACATTAACCAATTAAACGAACAAACTAAAAAGAAACAGATGAATTAAAGATAAGCAATTATTGCTGTTATTCTATCCTTTGATGATACACATAATAGACTTTAGATAAACTACAGAAAATGAATTTATATCCATAAGACACACTTCCCCCCTCCTCCTCCTTCCCTCACTGTAAATAAACGTAATCATTTTTATCAGGCTTAAAAATGCATTACTTGTATTGTTTTAGGCCTCCAATCAACATAATGAAACATACGTCTCTAGAGGCAGGGGGGGTAGTGGGGGGTGGGTTGCATTTTGATGGCTCTGTTAACAGCCGTTCAGTGTGAATGACATTTGGAGGTGTATTCCAGGTCTTCATCTCCCAAAAAAAAAATCCCACCTCAGTCTCAGCAGCCGCTCGCACCCAGGGAACCTTTTCTCACCCGGCTCGACCAAATGATCTTCATTTAACCTTTAATTAGTTTCCACACACCGCCCACCGGCGCTGTCGGGGAGCAGAAGGAGGAGGGGGGTGGGGGGTAGGAGGGGGGGGCATCATCCACACACTCTTTTATGTTTCGTCTGTTTATTCAGAGGCTCAACCGCAGCTGATGAGAGTTCTCACAGACTGCAGACTTCAGTGTATTAGCTCATTTTGCATTCCTAATCGCTAATACACTGGCTCTAATTGGAGGTTTAGTTATCCAAAATATTTAACAACACAAATGAGAACAGATAATATTGCCGCAGGCCTAACATAACACATATATGGCACTAATACGTTTCAGGAAAAAAGGCCTTTGTGGTCAATTCTGAGCGCTTCATTTTTGGTTTCTACCAAATTTACGCACAGCTTTGAGACTTTGAGGATGAAGTGGAGGGTACACCAATTTGGTCAGAGACTTTAAGACTCCAAATTCTCTAAAAAACTCACCATTTCGCATTTAAAAACGTAAAAGAATAGTCATTTTACGGTCGCAATATGATAAATTAATAGAAGATTAATACGCCTCTCGCAATTTGGGTAATTGAGTAATTTTTCAGCCTTTTGGGCACACCCTTAACAGCATTTTAATAAGTCCATGTCTGAACTGAGGAGGGAGGGAAGGAGAGGGAGAGGGAGAGGAGGAGGGGGGGGAGGGGGGGGGCTTTTATCGCCATGCAGCTTTTCCACAGGTTCATTTCATCCTCCAATTGGATGATGGAGCACACATTCGGGGAGGAGCAGCCTGAACAGCCCTAGTAGCCAAAAGGGAGGAAAAAATGTGAAGGGTAAAAAAAAAAGTTCCTTGCTGTGTAGACTCACTCACGCTCCTCCAGCTTTACTTTTAGCCCTCTCAGTTTCCCAAATGTTCACTGAGGCAGTGTGCGCTCTCTCCGGTTCATCGTGGAGAGCTGTGGCTTAAAAATCCACTCGCAGACGACCCGAGATAGAAGAAACAAAGTGTAACAGAAGCCGGCAGTTGTGAGAGTTTCTGGGGGGAAGCAGTTTTGGGGAGGTTTTACGCATTGCGCAGGATGCAGGCGCGCTACTCCGTTTCCAGCCCCAACTCTTTGGGAGTCGTACCGTACATCAGCGGCGACCAGAGCTACTACCGGACCGGTGGAGGATACACCGGGATGCCTGCACCCATGAGCATGTACTCCCATGCGGCCCACGACCAGTACCCGGCCAGCATGGCCCGGGCGTACGGTCCATACACCCCTCAACACCAGCCTAAGGACATGGTCAAACCTCCTTACAGCTACATCGCTCTCATCACCATGGCGATCCAGAATTCAACGGAGAAAAAGATCACCCTGAACGGGATTTATCAGTTTATCATGGAGAGGTTCCCCTTCTACCGGGACAACAAGCAGGGCTGGCAGAACAGCATACGGCACAATCTGTCCCTCAACGAGTGCTTTGTCAAAGTTCCCCGGGACGATAAGAAGCCCGGCAAGGGCAGCTACTGGACCCTGGACCCGGACTCATACAACATGTTTGAGAACGGCAGCTTCCTACGGCGCCGTAGGAGATTCAAAAAGAAGGACGTGCAGAAGGACAAGGACGACAGGCCAGGCAAAGACTCTGCGCGCACGCCTGGCCGGGAGCAGGACCCGCCGGTGCAGGGCGCTCAGCCGGTGCGGATCCAGGATATAAAGACGGAGAATGGGACTTCCACACCGCCGCAGGCCGAGTCTCCCTCCCTGAGCACCGTGCCTAAAATTGAAAGCCCAGACAGCAGCAGCAGCAGCATGTCCACCGGCAGCCCGCACAGCGTGCCCTCCACCCGGTCACTCAGCATGGACGGACCAGAGCACCACCACCACGGCCAGGCCCCGGCGCAGGGCTTCAGCGTGGATAACATCATGACCTCCATGCGGGGGTCGCCTCAGGCCGAGCTCTCCCCGCCTCTCATCGCCTCCTCTCGGACAGGTATCACCCCTTCACTGTCGCTCAACTATTCCCCCAACAACCAGTCATCTGGGTACAGCTCGACGACCTGCAACCAGAACGTCATCTCCACGAACTCCAACGCGACGTATCACTGCAACATGCAAGCCATGAGCCTGTACGCCGGGGACAGATCATCCGGAGGCCACCTGGCTCCGTCCACCACGGTGGAGGAGGCTCTGCCCGACTATTGCATCACGACGACCACCTCGTCCCCGTTGGGCCACAGCAACCTGAGCCAGGCGGGCCAGGACTGCCACCATGCACACCAGGGCCGGCTCGCGTCCTGGTACGGGGACCTGAGCCACCTGAGCCCGGGTTACCCAGCGCAGCAGCAGAACTTCCACTCTGTGCGGGAGATGTTTGAGTCCCAGCGGATCGGGCTGAACGGCTCCCCGGTGAACGGGAATAATAGCTGTCAGATGGCCTTCCCGTCCGGTCAGTCCATCTACCGCACCTCAGGAGCTTTTGTTTATGACTGCAGCAAGTTCTGAGAGCCCAAAATGTGTCCTTTAAATTAATAACTTTTAATATATACTTTGCTATATTTTTTTTATTCGTTTATTCACAAACCCGAATGGACATAAGAGATTCAAAGATTTTTTTTTTTCTGTGTCGAGGCGTGTGTAACACCAAAAACACGTAAGTTTTTTTTTTCCCTCTCACTTTGAGAATTGTTTATAAAGATGGCTCAAATATCAGCTTTTATGACTATAGACTGTAAATTATAGCCTAATATAGTAATTTATTTTTTAGGAAAAGGGAGTGGTTGGATATTGAGGACCAAACACTTAAAACGTTTTTCCAATTTTCTTATGCTGCCTTTAATTGTCCCGGTTCTTGTATAGAAATAGAGGGGAACTTTTGTAGCCTATACTGACTTATTTCATTCATTTTGTCTTATTTGTTAAAGCTATTTTGAAGGCATTACTTTGTGTTTGTTTAATAAAGTGCCGTCTATTTGATTTTAATTGGAGTGATTTATTAGCACTGGTAATTCTCTGAAGGAAGGAGGTGTTTTTAAATGGAGAGGTAAATACTGCAAAGTAACAGGAAGGAGGTCAAAATTGTGTTTTAAATGTAAATAATTTTTATATTAATTCATAACTGCATCAATGCTCTGAAATCTAAAAAAAAAGAAGCATTTATAGGAAAAAACGTAAACATAATGTACTTTTAAAGGCGTTACATGTGAATCTAAATGATTTTAATTTGCTTACTTGTGAAAGAAAAATGAAACAGAAAACAGAAACAAAAAATGAATATTATATTAAAACTTTTCAGGGAGTCTGCGCCCTGTTTTGCGCCGCAGAGGCCAAACTTAACAGCTCAACCGTGGGGTTACCTCCTAAAAAATCAAGAGTGAAAGAGATAAATGTTTGTTTTCAATCTTAGTGTACAATCTTTAGGCTAACCTGCACGTTGTATATTTTCAGTCTTGGGAGTGTAAATGCAGGCAGTAAATAAATACACGTGTGGCAGCAGTTCAGCAGTGTGGTTTGAACTCACTAAAGGCCTTGTCAGCAAAACAAATCAGTCATTACAAACTGCACAGGCTTCCGTCTATACGCACAGAGTCCTGCTGTTATTGAATGATGGGGAGGTTGTTTTTTTTTTGGATGCACAACGCTGCAGCTGCGTGTGTTGTTTTGGATTGTCTTTTAGACTACATATTACAGCACGACCAGAACCTAAAACGATCTGGTGTGTGTGTGCACGAGGAGGACGGTGATGTGATGGGAAGGATAAACTTGCAGCCTGCTTTGCATTCAGTGTCCAACAGGCTGAAGAATTACAGCAGCTCTGACCCGTTTTTTTTTTTTTTTTTGACTGATTGAAATATTGCTGCTGTCAGTTGTTTATTTATTCCAGTACTTCCTTGATGACGTGGAGCACCTTGGCCTCCTAACATCAGCTCTGATCCAGCAGCCTGCAGGCGCTGAGCGAGCTGTTAAGACATTTTCACTCTCTGGCAGACAGTGCAACACCTCTGGAAGCGGTGTAGGTGTGTGTGTGTCTGTGTAGGTTTGTGTATATGTTGTCTGAAAGTGACTTTCATTAAAAAAAAAGCCTGCAAGGAGAAGATTTAAACGAGTGAATGAAAAAGAAAGTTAGCAGCGCACAAACACAAATGCTCCCCAGGGCCACCAAGTCAGATGAGTCAGACCCATTAAAGCTATAATATAAACAATGCACCTTCCACATGGGAGGGGGGGGGGGGTCATTTAATCTGAAGTCCGGAGCTCAAACTGCCATTCAAAGCGTTAAAAAAAAGATAAGGTGACTAATAATGATGAATATTATATTGTTACTTCTAAACAGACGTCTTTGTGATTGATGCAGCACTCAAAGAGTCAGGAAGGGAAAATTCAAGGAATCATTTTTCATCACAAGGACAAGACAGGAGGAGGTGATGGAGGTCAATGGAGAGGATGTCAACAACGCACTTTAGGAAAAGACGGCGAGAAGCCTTGTGCAGTAAAAAAAAAGAAAAAGAAAGAAGCCTGTCACTACCTTATCTCAGCTACAGTCACTGAGCTGTGTGTGTGTGTGTGTGCAAGCTGCAGACTGGAGGAGAGACTCGTGTATTGTTGTGGTAGTTTATAAGACCTGAAGTATAAAAACTGAAAAGACTCCCCAGAGGAGGAGAGCAAAGCGCAGCAAATCTCCTGTTTAGACTGGAACTCGCCAATCTGTTGCACACACCAAAAAAAAAAAAAAAAGAGAGAGGGCCTAATCAAGGAATTATTAGGTCATGCGTGTTCCCTTTACAAAGCAATCACCAATCATTAACATCAGCGTTAAACACACATCAAGTCATGTGTCTGTTACGCTCTGCAGTTGTTCTGTTGGAGATGGATTCTCCGCGGTTTTAGTGTGATGAGCCTTCTTCTTCTTCTTATGAAGACGATCTCACATGAATGTTGTAGCCTACAGCTGCAGTTTGGAGCAGTTAAAGCAACCTGATAGCCTGCAACACATGCGTTTAATGTCTGGCAGATAGGCTAGCACGACGTTTAAAAAGGGAAAAACATATCAGGTTGAGAAGCGCCTGCAAACATCTGGGAGCTGCAGAGATTTATTCTAGTGAAGAGCAACAAATCTGTAGTTTTTAAAGAGAAGAAACCCCCAAAAGTAGCACTATGTTTTACATATTTTGCGTAAAAACAACTGCAATTTTAGTTTATTTCTCAAATGTTGCATCTTTAATATCTTATTGAGACAATATACCCACATTAGGATTAAATATCAATTAAATGAAAATACAACCTCTCTTCTAACACCATAGAAAGTGTAATTAGATTATTTAAACAATGCTTTTTATATCTAAATAAGACAAATTGGCCAACTAAACATCTTAAATAGAATATTTGGATAAATCTGAAGGTTTTAACTGTAAGTGCAGAAAATATGAGGGGAAAAAAGATCTTATAACCAAATACAGACGTAAGTGTAAGACTGTTACACGCACACATGCACACGCAGACACATGCTCACACACACAGTCTGGGAGGTGTGTGTGTGTGTGTGTGTGTGTGTGGAGCTGGGCTCGGCCTGTTGTGTCTCACGGGAGCAGCGGAGCTTCAAATCCCTTCAAGCACGAAGCGATGATTGAGATCGAGTCTCTCTTCGTCTCTAATCCTGCACGATTTTGACACCAGCGAGGATTTTTTAATACACTCTCTGAATTTCCAGCGTGACGCACGAGCCGGGCTAAAAAATATTTGATCTACTTTTATAATATCAAACCAATTAAAGCCATCCAGAGGAGGGAAACCAGTCATTTAGCGCCACAGAGGTGCAATTAAACGCTTTATGTCGTTTAAACGCGTTTTAGGTTTGACTTTTCTGCACAGGAACTAAACTTTAAATCTTCCAGCTTAAATTGTAATCTACAGATTTAAATATTATTCTTCATATATTTTCCCACTTTTTAAAAATAAGGACATGGTTTATTCTTATTTTTTTGACATCTTTCACGTCCAGGACAATGTCAAAAATGTCTCAAAGTGGTTAAATACGTTTCTTTGTGTCCCAATTTTACAACATACATTTCTACCTTCCTCTGCTCTATGAAAAATAATACATTAATTCTTTTATTTTTTAATTATTAGGGCCTGGATTTAATGATTAAGGCCTTTTTTATTTGACGAGGGAGCTTTATTATCAGCTTAGAGTTAAATACACCTTCACAATACGACACTATTAAAGCAGCTAATATACTTTTTTATGTCTTTTTTTATGATTATTAAATAATGTTTGACAGTTTAAAAAAAAGTACATTAAAACAAATTGTCAAAATGTGTTGAGACTCAGCTGAAGCAACATTAGCTGATGAAAAGCTTTGTTCTCAGCTCACATCTTCCCCTCCTGCTGCTTTAATTGCGCAGATTTTCCCCTTCAAATGCTCCCTGTTCATTAGTTTTGACAGGAAAACACTAATATTCTGATTTTATGGGGACTTGTGGAATCTGGGACCACCTCATGGTTTTTAATTGACCGCTCGAGTCGTTTAAACTCCTTAAAATGTTTATTTAGCTGCATGAAACGTTTTTAATTTCTTTTATATTCGTGGTCCAAATCTTGATAGGCGTCCCCTTTTTTCTTTTTTACGCGTGCCAGCAATAAAAAAAAACTTGATCATAAGACTTTCCTAATTGTTGTTGAGGGTGTAGCGGTGCACCTGTGTGAGGCTTCAGGGCCCAAACCGGCTCAGTGTGTGTTTTCTGCTCTCAGCGCGGCTTCAGGGGCCCAAAACAACCTCAAGAGCTCCACATCTGGATCCAATCTGGAGTCGCGCACAGACGCAGCGCTGTCCAGGACGATCACAGAGAGACTTTTCTTTAAAAAATGTCCTGAAGGTGTTGTCCTCAGAAAAAAAAAGAAAGAAAGAAAGAAAGAAAAAAGAAAAAAGAAAGAACAAGACAGAGGCGATCCCACCCTCCTCTGACCGCTCACTGGGACCTTCAGGGCTGCGTGCAAGTTGAATGTCAAGAGCTAAATCCAAAAAAATAATAATCATAACGGTAAATTCAAATGCTGGGAAGTGTATTTAGTCAAATACACGTTTGAGCAACTTGTACTTTACTTAATCATTTATATTTTATGCTACTGTTTACTTCAATTCCAATTTATTTCACTTTCAATTTGGCACTTTTTACTCCATTTCATTTGCCTGACAGCTATACTTTACAGATTAAAACGTCCTATAGGCTATTTAATCTAAAGCAATATATCATATTTACAGTATTAGCTCATGAAATATTAAGATTAACTAACCAGCAATACACACAAGGTAGTTAAAACTGCGTCACATTGACAAAAATACCACTTTAATCTTAATATATTTAATAACATTACGCGTAAAAGAACCATATTGCTGCTGCTGCTGCTGCGTAATTGTAATTAGCTGACAGGCAGGACTACACACTCTTACTACAGTAACATTTTGAATGCAATACTTTTAATTATAGAGTATTTTTACAACTAAATGCTGTGAATACTTCTTCCATTATTGGTAAATTCACCCCCAAAAAGCACAAAAATAAACAAATATATCCAGTTTTATCCTATGAGATTTCACATATGATAGACGTACTTTTACATTACATTATATACGTTTCATAATCACAGTGGATGTAAGGAAAAGTGAACGTGTCATGAAGATTAATAAACCTCCTAAAAATGGCGTTTTTTTTAACGAGCGCTGAAATCAAAACCACTGAATTATTTTTTTCCTAAAACGAAGCGAGAAAAATCTGCTGCCATGCAAACCGCACAAGCTCTGAAGTGATTTTTTAGTTTTTTTTTTAATGTGAACTCCTGACAGCTGTTTCAAGACTTTATTCTTGAATTTAAGTGTAAATACACAGCAGAGAAGCGAAGAGGGGGGAAGGAAGAATATGTTGCTTGTTTTAAAAGAGACAAAAAAAGCGTCTGTAGGTCGTTTTAAAGGATTTCTACAAAACATGTTTTCAGTGTCTGCTCATAAAGTTATAAAGTCAATCATCATCATCAGGATCAGGATCAGAGCCCGGCCCGGATCCAGGAGTGTCTCTCTCTCCTCTAAATGTGGAGCCGGTCTGGAGGACAGACAAAGGCGTTTGAGACTCCGGGACTCCGAGCACCGGGGGAAAACTTCCTGGCGAATAAAAGAGTGCAGTGTGCTCACAAATTTTAAAGAAAAAAAAAAAAAAAAAGAAATAGAGAAAGAAAAATCTGTGGAAAGATGAAGCCAGTAGAGGCAGAGGGGAGGAAAACAGGAGCTGAGCCAGCCGACCTCTGCACAACCTGGGCACCGACACACACACACACACACACACACACACACACACACACACACACACACACACAAACAGAGAGAGACACACACACCTTACATACCTTTACCTGCACCTATAGGCATACCTTTACTTCAATAAGGGAGGAAGGGATTTGCTGCTTTCATCTCTCACACTTTTCATTTGTAAGCCTAAAAAAAAAAAAAAAAAGCAAAGAAAAAGACACAAAACCAACAAAAACAAACATTCATCATCTTAATATAATATTTCTATCAGCATCTTCTCACTTATCCACAGTCATCATTTCGAGGGTTTCAATCAAAGCACAAACACATGAAGACAACATGTAAAAAGATCAGTATTTATTGTACCAAATAGTTCATTTATTCAATGAAATATCCTCGACCAACTTTAATAAACTCGTTGTTTCCTGTTCCCCCAATAAAACATACAATCATGGTAATATTTATTTATATATTCTGCCTACTGTACTTCCATACTCTAAAAGGAATGAATGTCAACTTCAACATCTAAAAATCAGAAAAGAAAAAAAAGGAAACAACCAAATATAATATAAATATAGCCTTAAAACCAGAAGTCTATATAAATTATGGCATGATCAATGTTGTAACATACAGTATATATATATATATATATATATATATATATATATATATATATAAAAAGGCATCGTTGCTATGTGATAATAAAACAAAAATCAACAATGAAATGATACCAGGAAGGAATTACGGGATACATGAAGGCAATGACTGGTTTTAAGTCTGACCTCCTTCAAAGAAAAAGAAAGAAAAAGAAAAATGGACACAGTTACTTCATTTGAGGAAAAAAAAACAAACAAAAAAAAAAAGAGGTAAAAATACAACGTGTTCCTTTCACTGTTGGTCTCAGCGGCCGAAACACTGGAGTGCTGAAATGTTTCCGTGCCGGATGGATCCGTGTGGCCCCCTCTCAGGCGTTTGGGTTTTTCTTCATTAGCTCGATGTCTGCGTCCACCATCTCCTTCACCAGCTCCTGCAGCGGAGGGACGACAGGTCAAAGGTCAACACAGGAGGAGGAAAGTGGATTTCAAACCTCTTTTTTTTTAAATCCATATACATGATGAGTTCAGCATTAATACAGTGTCAGGATAATAATTCATACTAAATTATAATTTATTGACTTTGAGCTGAAGCATAATGGGAGGATTAAGGTTTAGTATCAGAACTGAATAGTGTGAAATTAAATGATGAGTCCATAGAAAGATGTAAAGTCTCTAAAATGTTTGATCAGATTTGGAGTTTTTTTACTTTTATTTGATCAAATCGTTCCTGATTTATATTAAACTTCTCCATTTTTATCCTTTTAAAGTTTTTTGCTCATATTTGGACAACATTTATTTCTGCTTCTTTAAATGAAACAGAGCGTTTTCTATAAAAACACGTTAATATTACAAAGAAAATACAATTTATTGGTATTAACACTGAATCTGTGGTATCAGATCATTTCTAACGGTACTCAGCTCTACTGTGATAACATTTAATCGTATCATGTTATTGCTTTACAAAATTATGTGTTCAATATTAACACGTCTAAGCAAACTGTAATTAGAAATAAACAGGTTTTTTTGTGTTATATAAATGCGTAGAGTTGCCAGATTGCAAATATTTTTTATTTACATAGCTATTTTATTACATTTCCTGCCTTCCATCATGATGTTTTTCTTTAAAATCTCTTTTTGTAATATAGGAAGCAATTTCACAATCAATAAATACTCATATAATATAGGTTGATAATGAGGTTAATATACAGTATGAACACACACACACACACACACACACACACACACACACACACACACACACAAACACACACACACACACACACACAAACACACACACACACACACACACACACACACACACACACACACACACACACACACGTACCATATAAAAGTAAGCTGCATTCACTCACTGCTGGTAGTGTCACAACATTCATCTTCATATCTCACCCACATATAAATATATCCACGTACCCATCAGCTACTTATAGACGCTGTTCTCTGTTCTCACAAACCTTCCTCCATGTTTTGTTATTATCTTCAGACACAGGTTCCTTTTTTTATATCTAAGTAAGAGACGTCTTTTTTTCTTTTTCTCTCAATATGGAAATAAAAACAACTTTCCTCCCCGATATGTTATTAGATTTTAAACATTTCACCGTCTCACCAGGTGTGTTTTTAAACCAAAACGCACCTCAAAAGTCACTTTCGGCTTCCAGCCCAGCTGCTGATGTGCTTTGGTGCTGTCACCTTGCAGGTAGTCCTGTTTAGAAGAAAGGAAGGGAAAGAGAAGGGAGAGAGAAAGGGAGAGGGGGAAAAAGAGAGAGAAAGAAAGAAAAACAAATTATTCGTCATGTCTAATGGTCATGAGGAGGAGAATCTTGCAGCCAGCAGAGGTGTTGCTGTCCTCATATATTTATATTTATATATATATATTAACTTGACGTCTTCTGCAGGGGGATGGAGGGAGCGATGATTCCTGCAACTCTCTCACACACACATGCACACACATGCACACACACATGCACACACACACGCACACACACTATCTCCTCTCATGGGGGAAAGAAGGGAGGTCACAGAGTCTCGCTGGCCATCAATCCCCCCGCTCGGCTCCCCACCACTGATCTGTCCAGACAGCCCCCGTCGGTGCCAGAGCATGATGAATTGTGGGACTCTGGTGGTGTAACCCCCAGCTCAGGACCCCCCACTCACCCTCCTCCTCCTCTTCCTCCCCCCACCTCCAACCCCTTACTCATTTTCCCCCCTGTTGTGTTTTGCACCGGGTTCAAGACCCAACGAGACCTTGCTCGAGACCACCAAAGATTCAGTTTGGGGAAAAAAAAAAAAAAAAAAAATCCCTTCCCTCTGTACGTCCAGTGTTTTCTAAAGTTTCCCTTCTTTCTTTCTTTCTTTCTGCGGCTTCTCAGACTTCTCTTTCCATCTCTTTATTTTCTTCATCTCTCAGGAATCAGACGTAGAAGTTTGTGTCAGAAAACGCACATGTCGGGCCTCGAGAGATCTAATAATACAATCCGGCGAAACCTGATACTAGAGAGTCTCCCTCTTTTTTCTTTTCTTCCAATTTACTGATACTGTATGTTCCTTAATCCTGAAGCTAATTCTAAAATGAATGACTAATCCAAGAAAATCCTTCGCGGCGTGGTCGACAAAGACTTCCAACTGTACTTTAATTTTCTTCTGTTTTTTATCTTTAACACAATCATGACTTTGGTATGTGCTGGTCTTCCTCGCTCTCTTTGTGTTGAGGTTCAAATGGTTTACACATACTCACTACATGGCCATAAGTATGTGGACGCGAACACAAAATATGTTGAAATGCAAACATTAAACCCAAATATGATTGTAGGACATTGAATTTCAAAACTATGGGCATATTTATAGACTTAAACCTTCACATACTATTCATATCCTGACTCATAATTAGTCTCTACACCAACTCACATTCATGAATTCCCCCATTAGTCATTAATACATGATTTGATTAAAATAACTATTTTATGGTACAGGAGAAAAGTTATAACCCTAACCCTAATGAATACAAAAACATGTTTGAATGCTGATTTTTGGTGAAAATTGTACATTTACATACACGGTCGCCCATAAAGTTGGAATAATTTTGCTTTCAGACACATTCCTCTTTATATTTTCTATTTATACACATCAGTAATCACCTTTGACCAGGTATAATGAGATTGATTAATACAATTTTGAGTATATATACACTTTTATCTATCAAGAATGAATCACATTGTCACAATCATTTCATGGAAAGAGGTAAAAAATATTTTATTCCAACTTTATTGGCGACCGTGTATATAAAAAACTGTGTGTCAGCTGCACACACACACAAAAAAGAAGCATTTTGTTTCCATTTTTGTATATTGTGGGTCACATTAGGAAAAGTCTGGCAAAAAGAAATCTCTCAAATGCAAAAAAAAATTGGGTCAAATTTCTTTATTATTATTATTATTATTATTTTTGGGGCTTTTTCTGCCTTTATTGGACAGTTGGTGGTGGAGAGAGAAAGCGGTATGACATGCAACAAAGGTCCTTTTCCAGACTCAACCCAGGGACGCTGCATGCAATGTAACCATTCGGCTACGAGGGCGCTCCAAAATGGGTCAAATCTGACCCTTGAACAGTATGCAAGGGTTAAGACTTTCCTATCAAACCCAATTTTTGATTAGTTAGGGATTTATTCTGCTACGGCCATTACATAAGTCATTAGTAGTCATTGTCAGTAGTGGAGTTTGCACTTACACAAAGGGTTTCCCTGTAAAAACACAGGATCCAGTGAATGTACTGGGAAAATATGGTAGACAAAAGCCGGAGCACGTTGCAGGTAGTATGTGCTGTTTGTGTGTATATCACGCGATGATGTCATCCAGAAAAGAAAATGACTCTAAAGCGGAAACATTACTGCATCAGTACGAGTATATTAATAGGTTTAAACCTCATCAAGGCCAAACAACGAGGGAAAAGAAAGCGGTTAGAGCGATCAATAAACTTTCAAAAACTTACGATTGGATCAGAACTCTTGCGTGACCACGAGTAACCACACAAGCTGCCAAATCAACTACAACTGAAGTTTTTAGGATTATAACTTTTGATTTGTTGCTATAACAAGCCTTCCACTCTTCTTCTAGGAAGACTTCCCAGCAGATTTTGGAGCTTGCATGGCTGCAGGGATTCACTCCCAGTCAGCCACAGGAGCATTAGCGAACACTGATGTTTGGTGATAAGGTCTGGCTGCACAGTCGGAGTTCTAGTTCATCCCAAAGGTGTTGGTGTTCGGGGTTGAGGTCAGGCCAGTCAAGTTCTTCCACACCAAACTGGGGGAAGCTATTTCTCAACGGAGCTGATAGGTGCATGGGGACAAAACAGGAAAGGGCCAAAGTCAAGCTGTTGCTGCAAAAGCACACCATCATCCTAAATAAGCTTCTGTGCTCTATTACGATTTCCATTAATTGGAAGTAAAACGTCTCAGCCAAACAAGGGAAAACAGCCGCAGATCAAAAGTACACAGCGGGCCACACAGTGCAAAAAGAGAGCAGTGTTTTTTTTAAAGTTTTTTATCGGACTCTGAACCTCTTGAAAATGTCTTTTCTGGGTGATCTTATTACAGAGGAACGCTCTCAGCAGCACTGGCATAGTTCAGCCTTTTAGAGAGCAGGGACCCACATCTCAGTGAGGCTCCACGGCGCTTAAACACACTCTTGTGATTACACACAAAGGCAGAAACACTGAACACACACATCGTGGAACAAGTACAGGCTGATTTTTTCTCTGACACTGTTCGGTTTGATATTATTGGGCCCTGAGATGAAAACCTGGTTCAGTTCCGGGTGAACAGTCTTTTTTTATTTTTAACCTCACATGGTTTACATGCAGCCCAGCTAGATGAAAGCTACGGCCCCATTTTCTCCGTCTGTAGCAGCAGGACAAACAGCTCTTTCTCATGTGAGCGGCTCTGTACATTACTCACATCCATTTTTGGCTCTGAAGCCATAACTGGAAACATTTTCAGACTAATTACCTACAGCAATGAGACATAATTTATCATGGGGCTGAATGTAATTATTATAGGGTGACTTGCTCCACAATTACATTAAATAATCCACTTGCTTCATAATTATATTGATTAGGGAATGTAATGGAGAACATTTCGTCGCTGGCATAAAAGAAACATCAACCAGTCTTGTCACGAATGCAGAGGCTGGTTCTGAGCTCAGAGCTAAAAACTGACAATTCTTCAGTAGCAACTAACGCTGGATTTAAGATTTCGATGATTTTATGTCAAGTAGTGATCGGTTGCTAAATGCCACAAGGGTATTTACTATCTTTAAACACCATTAAGCTCAGTACCCTGGTTCACTGAGGCACAGGTATGACCCTTTCCTGACCCCCTACTTGCCTTTCCAACTGAAACTCATGAGCTTAAACAACAGGTCCACCGTTTTTCGAGCCTGTTTTAAAACAATATTCAGGCGCTCGTATAAAGATTGACGCATTTCTTCCTTCCCGATATCATTCCTCCTGTTCTTACTCGCCATTAAAAGATCAAATTTGAATTCATCTTCATGTCAAGGACCGCTAAACTGGCACAAATTTTGACAAGGCACAAGATTTTGGTCTCAGGTTCCCCCCCATCCAATATGATTTTTTGCTTTTAAATGTGTTATTACAGAAAAATGTATGAAACCCATGACCAAAATAGTCATATATTCTGTTATTGTGTTACATTAGGATGGAATTAGAGCGAAAATAAATGATACCCCTTATTTAGCTGGGGACCACCTGGAAGATATAACAGTGAAGAGTGTGAAACCTTATGCATTCACCGATCGGGCCAACATCTAGTCAATTAAATAATAGCGAAATTAAAATATTCCCCATTTTTCTAGGGACTCCCTCAACGTCCAGTGAGGGATGCACTTTCAATGTAAGTGATGGAAGACAACATCCACAGTCATTCAAAGGTTTATCTGAAGGGAACGTGATATATCCACTAGTCAAATCAAGTGGATATATTTTCCTAATTGCAGTTTTTCCCCGAACATAATACTCTTTGTGTTTCCTTGTTGAGCTGCAGTGGAAGCATAGTAACAATAAGTGGTATATATGCACTAAAAAGACTTTTACCTTTGGAAGATACCCACTTCATTTGATTACGTTGGCTTGCTGAAGCCTCATATTAGCTTTATATAAACATATGAATACATTTTTTTTGCACCGAGGGAAGACTGTGGATTTTGTGGATCACTTATATCGGAAAGCATAAGGAAGGAAGCTTTTAATGGTCAGTATGAACAAGAGGAATGAGTACAAGTGAGCAAAACCTGTTTCAATAAGAGTTACAGCGATAGTCGATCAGAAACCATCTTGGTAACTGAAGAATTGTGTTAGTCAATTTTTAAGAAATGCCAACATTTTGCTGGTTGCAGCTCCTTAAAATGGGAGGATTAGAAGCTTTTATGTGTCATACATGATAGAAAACTGACTATATTTGGGTTTCGGACTGTTGAGCCAACAAAACAAGACATTTGAAGACATTACAGAATGCATTTTAATTGCTTTTAGACAATGATTAATTGATTAATCGAGAAAATAATGAACCGATTAATTGATAATGAAAATAATAGTTAGTTGAAGCCCTTGTTTCAATGTTCATTTGGGAACCTGAGTATTATTTTACAGGCAGAATTGAAAAATTGTGGATATATCCTTTAATATATGCAGTGGTTTATAAGTTGCCACTATGAGAGACCTCACTCAATTCACTTCAACTGAGTCCAGACTGACTAACAGATTCAAGAATGTGTTTTTTTTTGTTTCTGAGGAAATCTCCAGTTGGTTTTTTTTTGTTGCCTCACATCTAAACGTCCACTATTGCTCAACTTTGGTCAGGAAATTTTCACAGGTGTCTCATTACATACATCTTGTGTTTGTACATAGAGAAGTTATTATCCCTGCAGTGTGTAAATACAGTTTTACAGTCTATAATCATGGTGGTCATTTGACTTATTATGTATTTATTACCCCACGTCTGACCTGTGACATCACATTAGCCAGATGGAGGTTTTAAGTAGACCAAAAAAAAAATTCCTCCCCAATAAAACTTAACACCAAAACAAAAGACCAAAGATTCACCACATGAAACATAATAATGTGATGTTTTTGTTCCTCCAACACCGGTGAGTCTGCAGCTGATGAATCTTTCTACAGAACAGTTATGAATCACTGCGACCTGGACACAGGAAGGAAGGCTGGGCGGCTTTGGACCTTAATACTTCTGGACTTGTCAAAAGTTGGCATCAGATGCTTGGACAGCTTGTTTAGTCTTGTTTAGTTATTCTTAAGACATTTTCAGATCTAAACTACTACTTAGCATTATTATTTAAGTTCATGTAAGGATGCTCAGGCTTATATTCCGCCAACTAATGTAGAATTTTGATATAAGCACTGAAACTCTGCTACCAGCACTGATATTGAAGTTTAAAATGATACCCACAGCTAACAGGAAGTGAGAAGAGATGTGCCTTGTATTATCATCATCATCATCATCATTGTCATCATCATTGTCATCATCATTGTCACGCCCGCCGACCTCTGAAATCTCAACCTCAACTTGGCAGGAAAACATCTGTTGAAATCAGACTCTTGTCTGCTAAGTCTGTCGTCTTAACACACAGCCACACCGTTCAGCATCCAGGAAGTTAATCCAGCGCCTGGTCTTTCTCAGCTGGGATTTCTGCAGGTGACAGACAATCTCACCCTCGCAGATCCGTCTGGAAAGTGCCGCTCAGTGGAATAAAAAAGCTGCTTCCAAACTGCTAACAAGAGCGTTCTGCGGCCAAGTGAACTCACCCTAAACAGAGCATGTAGCGAATAATTCAACATGAACTACTAACAGATGGGGGCACAATATAATCTTCATATGGATCCGATTTGGAACCGAACCCAACATTTTGGTACATCCTGTTTAAAGCAGCGCTCTGCCCATGTCTGAAAATATGCGGCAGTGATAATAACAACTGCTTGAAGAAAGCTGAAAATTAGCCGTGACAAAATGTGTCCCTCGCTCTCTGAACATTAAACATTACACCATACGCTACACTCATTCACCCTCTGAGACCGTGTTAGAGTCCTGTGATTTAGCATCGAGGCCTCTCTACGGACCGTTGTTTATCATGAGTAGAAACCTAAAGAGGGAGAAAATTTGTCACATGGAATAAAATGAGAAAGCTTTCACACGAATCGACGTCATGAGTCACCCAAAGCTGGGAAAGTCAAGACCAGAGTTTTATTTGTTATGATGTCTCTAAAGCTGCAATAGCAGGCAGAAAAACACAAATCAGCTGTTTTGAGGAGCATCATCTCCAACTTCATATCGTGGAGAAGTGGGCAGAGCTATTTTTCGACGCTGTGCATTTGCATTTTAAAGTTTCCCATCAACAAAGGCCTATGTTCAGGATCAGCGTATCCCAACTACAGCACCTTGACTACTTCTCCTGTCTGAACTGTACAACGCTCCAGTATGTGTGCTACAGGTGTCAAATGGCTGTTTCTTAAGAAATTCTCTCAATAAGAACTTAGTTGACGTCCTTTGATAAGTTGATTTTAAAAATGTTGCTTCCTTGGAAAGTCAAATGGACTGTACGACTTTCCAAGGAACCAAAATTATTAAAATCTGTTTCTGATTGTTTGTACTGATGATTCAAGCTGAAGAAGTTTCACGCCAAAGTCAAACCATCCAAGCTTTATAGATGCCATTGGCTTAGCTCTACGTTTACTGTTTTGTCATATGCCACTTTCTTTGGTCTTAGCTTCACCAGTAATGATATTGAGTGGATTATCTTATGAAATCAAATCTAGAAAAGCCACATGTTCCTCGAGTTTTCGCACCATACTCGGCCGAAATGGCAACTTTTATAGACAGAAAAAATTCGAAAACTTCATTTCAGGCAAGATAAAACAAAGATTCATTTGTTTATAAAGCTGGTGGAACAGAGGCTCAAATTCGATTTTTCTGTAAGACTGTAATTGACATCTTCTTGACAACACAATCCCACACTGCGAGGTGAAGAGTGCTACTACTCACAACATCCAAACTTCTATATAAGCTCGCCAACTATGCGTCCTATCGCTCCAAATCTCACTGTTCTTGTCTCCTTTTTTTTCTCTTTTTCCCCCCCTGACACTTTCTACTCTAATAAAGACAAGAAGCCATAAAAATAATCTTTAAGAATATAAAAGTGAGAGACAAATAGAGTGTGACCACGGTCCATAAAGCACACAGGCAGTAAAAGGCACTCAGAGCAGGCATTTAACGCAAAGGAATTCTGGTATCACTGCTAGGCCTTTCAATAAATCACACGGCACACTGCGGCTGACCCCCAAACACATGAGGACATGCACACAAACATGCAGTGGCGAGCAAATACACACACACACACACACACCTACAATATAACACTTCAAGGATTGGCAGAAAAATATGTTAAATGTCTCTAAATTGCATTTATTTTTCTTCCTACTGGGAACCCACCCACTTACGGGAGACAGATCAAACATTCTACAAGAAAACAACTCTCTTCTCTCTCTCTCTTTCTCTCTTTCTCTCTCTCTCTGAGGGTTGCATGCTGGGAGACTATGATGTGGTTTTGGAAGTCCAGTAGCGTCTCTGCTCTTGGTACAGTAGTGGACATGAGGCTGCGAATACACAGACTTCAAAGCAAATCAGATAAAGCAGCAGCAGAGAACGCTGTGAGAGTCTGGAGCCCACGATCTCCATGTCCCCGGCAGACCCAGATGTTCCGACCAGACCCAGATGTTCTGACCTTTGACCACGCTGGGGGGTTTTTAATGGAAGAACTCAACCCCGATCTGGAGCTTTTTATACTCTGGGTAACTTGTTTTGATGACAGCGATGGGGTGGACGTGAAGAAGGGACGAAGAGGAGGAGAAAAAAAAGCAGTTTACCCTCAAAGCCCTGATGCTGCTGTCTGAGACATGAAGGCTGCTGTGTGTTCTGCGTGCACGCCCAGGTGTGTGAGCAGGTATGAGTGTGTGCAGGTGGGGACACACACTCAAAGCAGAGAGAGAAAGAACGAGAGAGAGAGAGAGAGAGAGAGAGAGAGAGAGAGAGCTCCATCATTTCCGGCTGCTCAGACCCAGAGTCACAAATCTGTCACTGGTCAATTTCTAACGCACCTCCGCCAGCATCGCCTCAACTTATCACTTCCTTTAAAGCACAAAAGGCCCCCAGTTTCAGCTGGAGGGAAGAGGGAGGGATGAAATAAGAGACTTATGTGGTAATGTGTGCAACATTACAGTACACTGCAAGCTTTGTACAACGTGCTTTGGCAATATTCTTCTTAACTGCGCTCCAGCCAAAAAAGCCAATTTGAATACTACTGAATATATTTGTACAATCAGGCTGGAGAAGCTTTTCATCAGCACAATGTTAGCACTGTGTTTCTCAGCCTTAAGGTCAGCAGGTCAACCCCGGACTCAAGAGGTTACAATACAAACCTGAGGGGTCACAAGATGATTAACATAATAGGAAAAAAAAGAACTCTGTTTGGTTTTTCATCAACTTTCTCAAATCTTTGCAGCAAGTTTGACTTCTTCAGGGGTCAATAAACTATTGAAATGATGGGCACATTAAGCTTTTGGTTGTGCTGCTTTCAGCTTATGATAGCCTGTGAGGACACATTCCTTATATCACCATTACATATTGGAAAAAAAGGTTGAGACTCAATGAATCAGAAGATAAAATGCATATGATATATTTCTCTATTTTCTTTATCTTTAGGGAATGCAAATGTATTTCACATTTCTCACCAATAAAGCAAACAAAGCTTTAAAGTTCATTTCATCCATACTGTATTTATCATTAGATTGATGACGTTCAAATTGTGTTTGGCGATATATAAATAAAGCTCCCTGAAATGAAGTTAGGGAGATTTCCTGCGCAAATACCGTCAGAATATATGGAATGTTTTTACACATTACTCTTTACTTTATTTCCCCTTAAAGGGAAACTTCAGTATTTTTTAAACCTGGACCCTATTTTCCCATCATTTGGGTCTAAGTGACTAATGGAGACAGAAATGGTTGGAATTGGTCCAGTATTGAGCAGGATTGCTTCAGCCAGGAGCCGTGAAACGGGCTGCAATGTAATCCTTTGGGGCAATTGTGCCTGTCAAAGCACGTCCACTAAAAGTGCTTGTTTTTGGCACCGACAGGCTCAGATTGTTAAGTGTCTGACAACAAAAGTAAACACGAGACCTAGCAGCCTGTAGCAGCATTACGGCTAACTTTTTCGCTCCTTACAGTCCAACTGCGGAGAAAGAGTCAGCCTCATACATGCAAACAAACTGGCCGGCGTGGTGGAATATGAGGATGACTTACATGCTGTAATTCCTCACACTGTTATGTATTGTAATCCCAGACTCGCTTCTTTTTCGTCCAGCTGATTCTGTGAAGGTGAAACAGTCTCCTGGACGACAATGTTGATAAACGCTGTAAATCCATTTGTAGTATAAACGCAGAAACGATTACTCATCTGTGGACACTTGTAGATTTTCCGAGTCTGGCAGCAACAGGTCCCACTGTGCAGAAGAAGTTTTCCTCTTGCAGCGGCTGCAGGAACACCAGGAGTTTCTCTGAGGTAACGGTGTCTTTCCTGACGGTCCTCATTTTTCCTCTTTCATTTCTTTGTATCTCCTCTCTTTGTACTCCAGCTCAAGTAAATATGCTCGGCCAGTCAAAGCAAAATGACTCAAAGTCGTCCTTATAATAGTCCTCAGAAAAATCCGTCATTGCAGTTAGCTTTTTTTAGCTTCCTTACAAGTCTAACCGCGGGGAAAGTCTCATAGCCTCATACATGTAAGCAAACAACGCAGACGAATAACTACGTTGGTTGGGTTAGCTGGCAAGCTGCTCCGGATATAGATCCATACGCAGTTAGCCACAGTGCAACTACATGCGGCTAGTTCATTGTTTTACTTTCTATGTCAGACACTTATAAAAACAATCTCTCTCAGTGGCGAAAACAAGCACTTTTAAAAGGGACGTACATTAATAGGTGAAATTGCCCCCAAGGATAACACTGCAGCCCCCTTTTCGTGGATCCTGGCTGAAGCAATTTCGCTTAATTCTGGAGCAAATTCAAAAACCTTTTATCCCCATTAGTCACGTAGATGTCAAATGACGGGAAAAGAAGTTGCAGGTTGAAAAATATCGAAGTTTCCCTTTAAGTCGCTTTACTGTATCAGCTTGTTGCAGCTCTTCATTGATTCTACATGGAAGTTATAAGAGAGTTGCACCATTTCATGACAGAAAAAAGAAACATTGTGATTATGTAATCTTTTGGCATAATGATTTTTGTCATTACATCATAATTAGTAGATTTTAAAGTTTGTGGAATCTCCCCTCGTTTTTAAAATAAAGTTTGGTGGGTTTTTCCTGGTGGGTCATTGTGTAATATTGAGTGATTTTATTATGATTGTTATTTTTTTTTAAATGAAGCCAATAAAGCATCACTGAAATAAATGAAAATACATTATTTATAAATTGCTTCTAGTTTCTAGAAATCCAAGACATTTATTAGTCATTCCCAGCGAGAGGTCAAAGGTCAGGTCCAGTGTGTGTGAGTGTGAGAGAGAGAGAGAGAAAGAGAGAGAGAAAGAGAGAGAGAGAGAAAGAGAGAGAGAAAGAGGGAGAAAAGGAGAGCGAGAGTTAAAGCTGTGTGAGTTATAGCTCAGGTTTCCTTCCCCGACTCCCCATGCAGCTTGGCCTGCACACAATGTGTTAAGTGACCTCTAAAGGGTGGCCCTGTCACCCTGATGAGTATGTACACTACGCACTACTTTACACACACCACACACACATACACACACACACACACACACACATGGAAAAACACACATGGCAGCCTCAAATCTTAAAAAGGAGTAAACATCTTGGATTTGCGAACGGACACATGAGAAACGATACAACAGAGAAAAACAACAGGAAACAATTAGCAGGAAAGCAGGAAGCAGTGTGAATCTCTGCAGGAAAACAGTCAACGTCAATATAGTGAATATTAAAAACCAAAAACATCACAAACTATCCCGTCGGTTCATCTCGTCGCCTCTCTCTTTCGGTCCCCTCTCTCCCTCAGGGCTCTGGCTGTGTTGATTGCTCCATCAGTGCTCATTAAAATTCCTGGGGGAGCAGCGTGATAAATATTTACGTGGCTGAGGACACACTCCACACACACTCCAAACACACTCGAGTGGATGGATCTCACTGCCGATAGTGTTAAGTGCCCAGAAGGCTTTGGCAGCACTTTCGAAGGAGATCCGCAGCCCTGCCGCGCGGTTGTATACGTGAGGCGTTTACTGTCAAGATAACGGCAGGGGGGCGTCGATTTATGGCCATTAATCGAGGTGAAATGTGTGTTTCTCTCTGTGTGTGTGTGTGTGTGTGTGTGTGTGTAGTGTGTGTGTGTCCAACGATAATCTTTTAATGTGTGAAGTTTATGGAAATGAAGAGGAAAATATCGCACATTCGCACATCTGGATATAAACGCATTTTGCAGACACACACAAACTACACTACACTACACACACAAACACACACACATACACACACACTACACACACAGTGTAACCACAGTAGAGCTGGACTCCTCACTACTGTTCCACAGAGCTGCTGCTGCCGACCCCCCCCCCCCTCCCCTCCCCCCCCCTCCCCTCCCCTCCCCTCCTGTATTCTATTATTCCTGCGGACGGGAAACAGATCATAATTCCTGGAGTCAGCAGAAAGCTGCAGACTGAGAGAGTGAGAGATGGAGGGAGGGGAGGGAAGGGAAGGAGGAGGGGAGGGGAGGGAGATAGAGTGAAAGGAGGGGAGGGAAAAAAGAGAGTTGGGGGGGGGCTCAGGTGACTGTTCACTTCCACTGAGGTCAAACTAAAACTGTGGAGTTAAGCCGCTGCCAGTGAAAAGTGAAATGTGTGTTTAGTCTGTTTGCGCATTTGTATAATATAGTTTGGGTAAAGTAGCGCTTTGTGTAATACAGCCTGTGTGTGTGTGTGTGTGTGTGTGTGTGTGTGTGTGTGTGTGTGTGTGTGTGTATGTGTGAGAGACAGCACGTGGGTGCGTGAGCATTTCTATCAGCCTCTGGGTGTTTCATATTTCAGGAGACATCAAAGGCGAACAATTTCCCTTCTTTAAACAACATTCTTTACAATCATAGTACAAAAAGGGGCGAGAGAGAGAGAGAGAGAGCGAGAAGAGAGAGAGAGAGAGAGAGAGAGAGAGAGAGAGAGACAGAGAGAGAGAGAGAGAGAGAGAGAGAGAGGGAGAGAGAGACAGAGAGAGAGAGGGAAGGAGAGAGAGAGAGAGAGAGAGAGGAAAATGTCATCCAGTCTTATCTTAATTGTTGTGTAATCTCAGCAAGGCACTGAGGGGCCTGTCTGGGCTTTGACACCCAGCCTCAGCGTTTAGGTACAGATGATGATCGTTGAACGGCTTCTTGTGCTGACAAAAAAAATCTGGGTTTAATTTTTGTAGTTTTGGCCATCATCACACCAGTGAATTAAAATAACTTTATTCTCAATAGCACCGCTGCTAAGGAACAAAGTGAGTAAAGTAGCACTTAAAGGGACAGGCGGCTTTGTTTGGAAGTAAAGAATTAAGGTGCCATTCACGGTTACTCATTCTATTGCAAAACTGCGTGCATGTTCGTTCCCATCGATGATAAAAATATGACAGTCTCAGCTCATTCAGGCCTTCATGTGGGAGAGTAACGCACATAATGGTATATTGTGCTTGTATCATTGCGCAACTTCACCTCAGCGACTGCTTATTAAAAGACACCGAGAATCACCAGACTCGTTTGAAACCCTTGTTTTCCTTGAATATGAAGTTATAAGTCTGGATTTTGCACATTTTCTGCTTGAGCTACAGTCCAAACTGAACTGTGTTTGTCTGTGAACGCAGCACAAAAACGTGGAAATATTAAGTATCCAACTGTGTTTGAGCGGTTTATTTGTCTTTTCTTTCCAGTTTTCCCTTCATTTTTGCTTTTTTTTCTTATAAAATCGTGGTTAGTTTCACCTTTTTGATGCCACTAGATCTGGGAATACAGTTATAAACACAAGTCACATGATCAGAGAAGCTGAAAACAGACCAAGATGATTTAAACTACTTTTTTTAAGGGTTGAAACTAAAGGGAGCACACCTGAAATGTTAGGAATGAGAATAAATAAGAATTGAACCATGCAGTCTGAATACATTTGGCTATTCTTTTCTTTTTTAACCTGTCTGATTATTTTACTGGTCATGTTTCGTGCCCCGTCGAACCGCTTTTAAAGAATCTCGCCTTCTTCCCAGATTTCAGCAATTAACTCTACGAGTTCAAGTGTTGTTATTGTAGGAATGATGACCAAAATTATAATTATAACATAATTAGCACCCATAGCCTTTGCCTGTATCACATAAATAATCTACAGTCAGTCACCCATCATCCAACACACACACACACACACACACACACACACACACACACACACGTAAGTACCTTGTTTATAGGTTACAGTTACATACCAGCCCTCATTTTAAGAAGAGTTTTAGTCAAGGTGCAATAGATTTTTAGAAGGAGAGAGTTGAGTTATAGCGAGTGATATAATACACACACACACACACACACACACACACACACACACACACACGCACACAGAGTGGATGTGATCTATGTGATATCTAACTCAGGCCCTGGCGGAGCTCTCAGCGTTGTCGGGGTTAGGTGAGGTGGCTCCACACAAACTTCTCTCTCAGCTCCCAACACACTATTTATTTGCCTCTCGCTCTTTGTTGCTCTCTCGCTCCTTTTCACCTCAGTTGCTCTCTGGGAAACGCTCACATACACTCAGACTCTTTCTCCAGCCGTCAAACTCTTTCTCTCTCTCTCTCCGGCGTACAGTGAAACACTTTGAGAGTTCGGGATGAGAGGAATGCCGGGACAGTGTACATGCTCTGAACACACAAACAGGGTTTAGATCGGCTTACGGCTCGTCTGCACACGAGACGTTTCAGCTGTCGTCCATCGCATGCACGAAATGTGTGATCAAAGTTGTTTAAATATTTCGTATTTTCTATGTGAGTGCGGTTGGATAGTTGGTTGATAGTCGCCCACGATATCTCTTTTCAAATCTTCTGTCTCAATTCCTTTTTAGGGCGATGTTAAAAAAAAAAAAACTTACATTTTTAGAGAGAGGATGAATTTATGTGCAGTCACAAGTTGGCAAAGCTGTTCTAGTTTTAAAAGGGAGTCACAAGCCAAAAAGGTTGGAAACTACTGATTCAAATAGATATCATCAAAGTAATCCAGCTGACAGAATTTAAATTGTGCTTCTTTGAATGTTAATCTTTGAGTTTTACTTCTTAAATTTCAAGTTTGTTACATATTTTCTAAAAACCAGTTGAGTCTTTTTTTAAAATACAAAATATAAACAAGAAGATTCAATACTAGATTCTGATTAGATGAGATGTTATCAAAGCTCAACCCTGTTCCTGAGAAGCCACATGTAGCTCAACTACTAATAGCAGCAGTTCAAACTAAAGAAGTTACAATCTCTAAATGTCTGCCAAAAAAGCATCAATCCATTAACAAGACCTGTTTAACTATTAGGAAGTTTAGAAAAAGTATTAAAAATTAGATTATTTGAGTTGGAAACCGATTTTGCTTTTGCTTGTTTTAAGAAAACCACATTTTAAGACTCGATTATGAATGAAATGTTTGAAAAAGTCAAAAAAAATCAAAGCAGTCTCCTAGATTTTTTTCCTCCATCCAAACACAATGGAGATAAAAACGTTTATCAGTCACAATTCTTTCAAGAAACAGTCAACCTACTGCTCTGGATAATCCACCAACCTCACTCTCAACAGTTTTCCTATTCGGGACTATTTTTTGCAGCGGCATTGCTAAACAGCTGTGAAGTAAGGATTTTACTATTCAATAGAAAGAGTGGGATAAGGAAGGAGAGCTGAAGAAGGAGGGAGGCTTGAATGGGCATGCCCATCGGTCCTGGGTCAATGCATTTCAATCCCTGCTTGCTTCCCTTCTTCCTCTTCTTTCCCTTTATCTTGCCACTCCGGTATAAAGAGACAGAAGAAGAGGAAAAGGTCGGTGTTGGAGTTGGAGTTAGGGTGAAGGGGGTGAGAGGAGTTGGATGACATATGGAGAGGACGAGGGAACAAGTCTTCTATAGGCTACACCTCCTCCAGAACGCCGTTTCCTCTCTGAGCAGCATTCCTCATCTTATCAGCTCCAATAATCTGCCGTTCTCATCGTGCCCAAACAGGGAGAGCCAGACCCTGAGAGAGAGAGAGAGAGCGAGCGAGTGTAGGAGAGAGACAGAGAGAGAGTGAAAAGTCACTCCTTCACTCGCTCTCTCTCACACTGACTCTCTCTTTTTCTCTGTTTGTCGGCTGGTGATAGAAGTGATAAGGCCGGGAAGAAAAACAGCGAGCTGTCTGCCGCTCAGAGGAAGTGGCCGCTCCATCCCGCAGACCGAGCATGCTCCGAAATCCAACAAGACACAAAAGATGGGAGCGGGGCGAGACGGATAGTAATCTAACACATTTATTTAACTTTAAATATACTTTTTAGCTCACTCGGGTATTTCCATTTCCTGTTACTTTATACTTTTATATTTTACTTCATTTTAAAGGGAAATATTGCACTTTTTTTATCCAATACATTTATGTGATAGCTGTAGATTAATATTTGATGAGCTTATAAATCATGATGTATGAATGTTATAGAATACCCAGTTGTATATAAAGTAGTCAAACAACAACTGTGTTACTCTCCAATGTTTCTTTTCATAATTGAGTCCATTCTGACGGAGCTACGCTAACTTTGCACTCACCACCTCCGCTCAAGGCCTCCAGTAAAACAATGTAAACTGGCGCTTTCAGCACGAGCTTCCTAAACTAATTTCCTACTACAAGTTTGTATAAATAATTAAAAAAAATGTCTCTATGAGCCCAACCCAAAGCAAAACAAATACACTCACAAAAACTTGCCACTTTACTAAAACCTTTCCGGCTAATAAAAAAAAACAAAAAAAACACAGGCATTTCCCTTTAAAAATTACCTCCAACTCCTCCCACTACATTAATGCATCAGCGATGGTAATCTGTAGATAATATTGTAGCATCATGGAGGTGAGGCAGGTGTGATAGGAAGGAAAGCCTTTCATAGCTGTGGGTATATGTCTCAATTTTTAAGTGTGTTATTGTGTTCTACACTTTCAACACTTACACCCGCAGTCAGGTGGCAACGGATTCATGTAGGATTGTTGAAGTCCTTCCAGATGTGAATGCAAAGATGCGTTTGTTGTGTGTGCAAGAAGCAAACCGATAACGCTGCGGTTCATGTTGGAATCTGCTGTCCAATAAGCTCATCCTAACTTACACTTAAATCTGCTATTCTGCATAACAGTACTTGTTCTTTTGATATTTTAAGTGCTGATAATAGTCAAATTAATAGCTGAAGATATTTTGTAATTACGTAATTGTCACAGAATCCCACGAAAAGACCAAAACCGACAGTGTGTTAGCTCTTCTCTCAGTACTTTCCTTCCTCTCTTCCCTCCGCAACACTCAGCCCTGATCCCATTGGTTCCCACTGAGGACGTTAATGTTTGAAACTGGGTCACAAATATAAAGTTATGGGACTATTTTCAGCTGCAGATTAATTTATGCACTTTGGCACCGCTACTCTTTTTTTTTTTTTTACTTACGCATCTTGAATCTTAAGTAAAAGATTTGAGTGCTTCATCGACCGCTGGGGCTGAGTAAAGCTGGACAGAGGGATGTGGGAGGGAGCGCAAAAAAATGATGAGCTCCGAGAATGATTAAGTGAGAAAGAGAAATAAATTGAGCAAGAGCGAGAGAGATATAGAGAGAGAGAGATAGAGGGAGAGAGAGAGAGAAGAGAGAGAGAGAGAGAAGAAAAGTAATGCGATGGAGCAGCCTTAGGGTTACAGGAATGTGGGGGCTCCTGAGTTCAGGAGGGTTCGAACGTGTGTGTGTGTCTGTGTGTGAAAGGGTGTGTGTGTGTATGCCTTTATGTGCGTGTGTGTGTGTGAGTGCATGTGTGTGTGCCAGAGAGAGAGAGAGAGAGACATATGATTGTGTGAATACTGGGGCGACTGAAAAGAGCAGCCCCAGAATTAATTACCCAATCAAGATAACAAGCCAGGCAAAGACATTAGAGAGGTCACACTACAATTAACCTTTCAGTCTAAACCTCACACACACACACACACACACACACACACACACACACACACACACACACACACACACACACACACACACACACACACACACACACACACACACACACACACACACACACACACACACACACACATATATAATAAAGAAGGAGTAGAGCTGGAGGTTCACTGCACAGAACACCATGAATGAACGTCACAAGTTTCGATATCACCTATCAGGGACTTGACTTTTCGCCGACTATGCGACCCAATGTGCATTTATTTGGAAGCATTTCCTGCCTGTCTGTTATTTTTGGGGGGTATAAGTGACTCTACCTGTCCCGTTTCAGGAACCCTGGCAGAGCTGGGTTGTTTACAGTGGGATATTGAGTGAGTCGGGGGCTCGAGTGGAGTGGAGTCGGATGTGGTTCACACATTCCACCAGAGACTCAGATTACACTGCAGGAAACACCGGCCCTGCAACCCTGCAAGACACACACTGCCTGACTCGCTGATTTATAAACACACCGCTCTATGGGACACACACACACACACACACACACACATTAAAATCTCAGCGACTTGCTCCGAGCTAGTGCTACATATACACCTCCATCCTTCACTCACTTTCCTCCTTTCCTTTCCTTCCTTCCTGCCTTTCCTGTCATTCTCAGGATCTCGACTCTTAGCTCCGACGCTGTATTCTCCTTCTGTCCTCGCTCACAATGAAGACAAGAGACACCGGAGGGGGTTAGAGGGGGGGGGGGGGGGGGGGGTGACATCATCTGAAGAGGACAGCTTTTAAATGTTCGCTTCTCAGAATCTTCCCTCCTAAAAAAAAAAATCCCCCCCTGAAAGTTTAAAATAAAAACAACTGACAATGTCTCTGAATTATTTATCATAATTTTTGCCTCATCAGCTGCTCTTACAAGGAGCCTTTCATTCATGAGTAATGACAGTCTCACCTCAGTCATCATAATCTAAAAAAAAAAAAGGCTTATGCTGTTGGAAAGACGCATTTTCTGTCAACACGGGTCTTCGTGATGTTTGCATATCGTCACAAGACAAACTATAGCGTTCGTCATATCTTCATTCACGCGTAAAACAACTTATATTTATATTTCCCTGACAAGCAACCTCTTGTGGTGATGACTGTCCTGTCTCGCTAGCAGAAGTAGAAGCTGTGTGACGTTTTTAATACCACCTAAAAACATATCAGGGAAGAAAATGAGGTGGATTGTTGGGCGTATGACGTTTCTTTTAACCAGGACTGTGATTTTTTCCCCCTACACTTAGTCGAGTAGTTTTATTTGCTTAAATGTGAGATCTTTGTAGTGGTCGCGGGGGTTTGTTGTGCAAGGTATGAGATGACGTGACGCTCTGGGAGAATCACTCAACACATAAAAAGCAGAGGAGTACATTAAGAAACTGAGGTATTCAGTGCGGAAATGTATTTTTGCCTGTGGCACAGTCTCGGATTCAGTATCCTTCACTTAATTAAAGCCCTTATTTCTGATTGCTTGAACAGGACAGTTTGTCTAGCCGCTTTATTTAGTGCTGAAGGATTAATCAGATGGAAATTTTAGTAGGAAATTAAATAAAAAAAACACATATAATAAGCATGAAACCACATTGGAGATTGCCTTGTGGCACAATAATGTGATACTGGCAGGTTTGCTGATGTCAGCTCTTCTTAAAAGAGAAAAAAAGCATGTGGTGTAAGGTTAGGAGGAAATGATAATACGTTGTACACCGTGAGAAAACACAATCTGAGATTTAGCTGTACTGTTTTTACTCAAGCTGTAGGACATCAGTGAGAAAGACTGCTTTTTGGCAAGTTTGGATTAAATTTGGATTGGAAATACGTTTTTTTTCTGGTGAATTTCATCCACTTGATAATAAAAGAATGACAGTCGCACTTACTTGTATGCGTAAACTGTTTTTCCAGTTGTACTTACTGGAAATATTAGTATAAATAAAGTCAAAGTCAACTTTATTATCCCAAAGAGGGAAATTCAGGTGGTCAAAGTTCAGATACAGACATTAAAAAACAAATATATAGATACACTAATGTCTCTCTTCCCTCCCTTGGCTTGACACTCACTAACCCTAACCCTACATGGATAACCAATGTAATAATATAATATTGTGATAGGAGATTTTATCCATATCATCCAGCAGCCCTAGTGTGGTGACACCTAGGGGACAAGAGGGAAGCAGGTTATAATATCCTCATTGTGGCAGAAAGGAACAACTTTTATATGAAATGTGGGGAACACTGGGTGGTGATACTGATGCTCAAAAAATGCTGCATACAAAACCTGAGATAACCTTTAAGAACTGAATTTGGAAGATTGATTTCCTTCTGCTCGCTCTCATAATCCTCACCTCACAGCTCGATGTTCAAAACACAAAACTACCTCATTTATAAAAAAATTATAACACTTCAGAGGAGTATTTTTCCTAGTTAACTGCGAGGGGGCTGATGTCTGATTACGTGCCCAGATCCTCCTTCTTCTTTTCTCCTCTCTGACGGTCCGGCGGCCATGTTTCTTAGGAGCTGCACTGCAGAGAACTCTGGGTAATCAAGCCCAGCTGGGACTAGGGGGCAAAGACACAAGCTGACATAACTCACCCTTCTCTCCCTCACCTTGTCAACAAGCCTCTCTCCCTCTTTTCTCCCCCCCTTCTCTTTCCTCCTCGTCTGGCAGGTTTCTCTCGTCAGGCCCTGCGCAGAGCGAGGCTGGCTGATAGCGCAGGAATCCTGGCTCGCAACCATCGGTGCTCCCTTGCTATCTCTGGGGCAGACCGCGGCCAACGCAGTACTGTAAGGTGCTGGAGATACACCTATCCATCATGTGGCTGACATCACGCTACAAATAACGGCAAAGTATGAAAATATCAGCAACAATCAGACTGTCAGAGCGTTGGAAAGCTGCCTACAGCCTGGAGCAGACATGGAGACACTGCCTTGGCTGGGATACACCAAGCGTTCCTGCCTTAATAACAACCTACTCTGCTGTTTGTCACCGTCTTTATCAATGCTCCTTTTATATTTGTACACCTTCACATTCGAGTGTGGCTCCACACTGCTGCCATGTCTCTGTGTGTTTCTCTCAGGGAGCAGTACCGGGTCAGTCTGTGGGTTGGACTGCCGAGGGGCCCAGGGTGGTTCCGCTCTGACGGTAGGAGGAAACTCCTTCAGGAAATACCAGACTGCCAGACACACACACTCACACACACACACACACACACAATCTCTCTTTCTCTTTCTCCTACAAGCAGACTTAAAGCTCCTGCACAAAAAAACGCTTGAGTCTAAAAAAAAAAAAAAAAAAAAAAAAGCCCCAAAACTCCTCTTTCACTTTGTTTCAGCGCTGTCAGACTGAGCTTCGAACACAAAGAAGTCGTCTGGGAAACAGTTTTGTTCGGTGTCTAATAGTCTCAGGTGGCGGTTTGCATGCTAGACCTGTGGTGTTACACAACCCAGAGTTTGGCTGACGGCCAGGCTTTTTTTTTTTTTATGGCATCAATTACAGCTAACTTTAACGAGTCACCTCAATTAAATAATAAATCACTGTAGAGCCAGGTTTCTGCCCCTGAGAGCCCAACCTCTCCGCTCAGACTAGTAAAAGCTTATTGAGTTGTTTCCTACCTGAGGAGTAAAAAAACAAGGTGGATTAGCATGCATATGCATCAAAAAGACGCCTTTACAAAAATGATTTTACAAGGTCTGGCTGCACTGAGCTTCAACATTTTATTTAGGTAAAATAAACTTAAAAACTATGTCATTAGTGTGAGACTCTTTCCTGAGATTTCACTCGTTTCCAATGAATGATTACTTTTTATTCCTTCTCCAAAAAGCTTTTCTTAAATTGAGACACAAGCAGACATGACCCATTTCATTTCTAGATTTCATTTCAAGACACAAAGGAGCAAATAAACCTTCCTCGACTCGAACTTTCTCATAGCTACAGTATTAATGACAGAAAAGAGGATTGCAAGAGGATTACGGACATTTTTCTAAAGTTGTGGTAGACGGAGAGAGCAGAGATGCGAGTCCAAAAAAATAAATCATCCCCTCCTCCCCTGACACTATTCAAATCCTCATAGGTTAGTAATGACGCAACAACTGCGGGCTGTTTTGCATGCTTTTTGACAGTTGATATCAGTGACGTTTGGCTTTTCTTTAGGATCCGTGTTCTCGGTAGATAAGTTCCTTCTCATTTTCATATTTACTTGAAATCTTCACGGGCTAAAACACCAAAGGTCAAGAGAGAAAATAAACTATTTATATGTAGATGAAAGCTTGTAAGTGATGGCAGGTGATGGAGAACAAAGTCAATGTGTTTTCCATCGTGCTTCAGCTTCTACAATTGAGGTGTCGCACTGATTTGATTGGCAGAACTCAGATTCGATGGTATCGCCGCCCATTTACGAGTATGACTGCAATGCAAAGAAGAAAGTCATAACACCTTATTTAAGAATGACAAAGCCTCATTTTGTCTTATCCAAGATAAATAGTTGTGTCAAGCTCCATTTGCATTGGATTATTTAACTAAGATGATCAGATAAGACAATCAATCTGGTTTTTCAGCTAAAGTTGACAAGAAAAGTAGAAAACTGGTTTGCATGGTTGTCACATATCCCAAATAACTACAACAACTATTAAGAGAAAACTGCTTTTTTTCAGTTTGGATTAGACTAAAATTAAAAACAGGCAAGACAAGAACAATGCTGCATGTTTTTTTACTTTGTTAAATGTGTTAGATTGGTGCACTTGTATCAAGAAAAGTGTAAAAAAAAGTCAAAAAATGCCAAAAAACAAGTTAAGTAAGACATATTTTAAGAGGGCAGAGCTTTAATGTATATATTTTCAGTATAACTGCCGAGCACTGCCGAGGCTAAACACTTGCTACTACAGCATTTGGCATCTGGGTTTATATCCCAGCTGCAGTTCTGGTGACTTCTACATGCATGGATGAGGTAGAAACCTGTTAAACAGCAGAATAATTCATGCCTAGATGACAAACTCAAGTTTCATGAACCATGATCTTGAATTTCTAAAGTCTCATTGCTTATATGGAGGTCTACTTTACCACTTTTAAGGTCAGATAATGTTCACTGTGGCCTAATTTTTATGCCCATGTCGGGAAATCTTGGCTTTTTGTTCAATATTAGCATATTTCTCTAGGTTGCACAATATTCTGCTTGTTTGTAGAAGGGGATTTTTTGAAGTGTAGCCCATGACTTGCATAAGATATTTGACCACAATGCGATTTTCTGGAAGCTTTTGCTTTTTTTTGGTTTTTTTTTTACATGTGTTTAAAGGTATTTCTTGTCTGAATTGTAACTATTTCTGTGTGCGCCTACATTTCTGTGTTTTCAAGCTGCAGCACTGAACCACAGGAAGTTCTAATCAGCAGTGCGGCGTGGCTGCTACCTTCCCTTTCCCCTGGTGACCTCCTCTGCACCTCCCTCCCTCTACAATAGAGATACCAGGATCACATTACAGACTCTAAGGGTTAAGGGTCAATCCCATTTTTCAGCTCTCTCCGTCCCTTTTTCCCCCCTTACAGATCCTTTCCCAGGGGTTAAAGCCTCCTGTCACCTAAATTCACATCAGTTCACGCGTGGCGAGGGAGTGGTATCCGTCGGAAACCCTCCGTCTTCTCTCCCACACTCTCACTCCCCCCCCCCCGCCCCACCCGCTGCCGCCGTGCTTCACCCACACACCCGTTTTAGTGTCCCATTGACAGACAGTTCGCTGATCTCTTCGACCACTCACACAAAGAATCGGACATGGTTAAAAACATGTTTAAAACACTGCTGGCCTCTTTGTGTCATTGTTTTGGTGTGTCCATGTTACACCCCAGTTGAAGCCTGTATTTCACTGCTGCGGAGGGTCAGGTTACTGGGTGGTAAAAAACAGAGCGTGTGATGACCTCCTGCAAAGAAAACCAACCATTTTGTAATACAATGGGGAGTAGAGGGAGTTATTTTGGGTGTTCGGGGATCCAGAAGTAGAAGTCTTGTTTATTTAAATCTACTCTGCATGGATGTATAACTCTCCTGTTTGAGACACCAGTACTCACAAATCTTCATTTTTAGAAGAGAAACTTAGTGCAACTCTCACATGGCAGGCTCATATGGCATTTTGTTATGTGTGCAGCTTTGTACAAAACCCTCACCAATTTTAGAGTCTTGCTCAATCTTGGTTAAATCCGTCAACTATGGCTCTATACAGCTCTGATTGAGGGCTCTGATTGGCTTCCTCTCCATAAAAAGTGGCAGCTGAGGCTCATGACGATTGAATAATTTCAAGTTACTTAGAAAAAAAACACACAAAAAAACGACAGACGGACGGAAGCCCAAAAAAGCAAAAAATCAGCAGAAAAACCAAAGGCCAGAACATGAACTTATAGTATTCAAGAGCACTCCTGTGTTTCTATGTTGAGGGACATTAAAGCTATCATTAAAAGTAAATGTTGGTATGGAAATTCAAAGTGGGGTAAAAAAACTTCCACGAGTAGCAGCTCTCTTCCACTTTGCGACCCTATACATGTGGCTATTCGCGAGAAAAAAAGAGAGGAATACGAGTCAAACAAGCCACTTAGTGTGATATACAGATGGCTGACAGCAAAAGCGGTGACTTAAATCATAGCTTCTATAGTAACGAAAAACCGCACCCAAACCTAACATGAGCATGTGGGTGAACTGTGTACGAGTGTGTGTTCTCCTTACACAAAAAAAAAAAAAAAATCTGCTTTTGATCATGTTGCGGTTCTTTTTTTTTAGTACATAATCCCTTTTAATTACAGTTTCACCTTCAATCTAACACTGGAGCAAGAGCTTAATGTCACCCAAACTGACAGGTAATCATTTTCTCACATACTTCAACACACACACGTGAAAAAATCTCAACATGTTAAGGCGTTTCGTTGAATGTCAAGTCATTGCTAATACGCCTATATATGTTATTGTATGTACTTGACTTTCTTTGTATGTGCTTTTGATCGAAAAGCATAATGCAATAAATCTTTTCTGAATTGAATAAACTGAGATTTGGAGAAAGAGGGAGGGAGGGAGAGAGAGAGAGAGAGAGAGAGAGAGAGAGAGAGAGAATGACTTCATGTGGAGTGAGCGATAGCTGGTGTACACGACCAGAGAGGAAGTTAGAGACCTGATTGGCCATCATCAGATAAGAAGTCGTATGGAAATGTGAGCACGGAGATGACGAACATACTGCCAAAGAGTAAAAGGAGGGCTGGAGTTGCCATGGCGACACATTAAACCCCTTTCTTTTTCCCTGAGCGACACCTCCGAGGCTCAGTCGCCTGAAAGAAAATCAAACCAGAAAAAAAAAGAGAAGCCATTTTCAACCTCGTACCACCAAAGAACTTTTGGCGTCCGTCGGTCTAAATAATAAAACAAATGGACGACTTTTTGGGATCATTAGACCCTTGTGATGCATTTGGACAAAGTTTTCATTCCTTGCTAGTCTGCTAGACTGTTTTGAATGTACAAGGTTTCAGTAATATACTCTGACTTGTGCTGATTAGTTTAACAACAAGGCTCTCTTTTCTTTTTTTTTTAAATGACCACAGATCTATCAGTACACATATCGCCTGTTATTAATCATATCGCTTTTCATGGTGCGAGCAGCCCGTTAAAGTATCAAGTGCCTCGTGTCATTGTTCTGCGGGTAAGACAGTAAAAAGTTAAAAGCTGATTTTTCTACATCACAAGGACTTTAAAAAGGGAGGATGTATGATGTACATTTCCAGGTTTATATATATATTCTGGGCTTCTACTAGAAAATCTTTGCATGATTTACAGTTTAAAAAGACTCCTTATTTATCTTATACTGACCTTTTATGCAGCGACTGAGTTCAGCCTCTGTCTGAAACAGGCCGGTTTGGCTCCCATCTCTTTAAGCCCCCCCCCCCCCCCTCCCCCCCTCCACTAGATGAGGATAATATGTTCTGATATGTCATTTTGGAGGCTACGTAATGGAGTAGTCAGATTTCACTTATTTTTCTTATTCTTTACTGGAAATATAAATTTCTAAACTACGTGTGCAAGTTTGAATATGTGAGTGGACAACGTGAACGACCCATGGAAGAACTGGAGCAACAAAGGCCACGAAACGGACGGCTGTTTGTGGGCATCACGACGGGGTAAGTAGACGTAACTTTGCAAATGAAGCCTTCAGTCTGCAGCAGTTCACCTGAAGAACATGTTCACCTCAAGTTTTGCAGCCTTGACCATGCTTGCACACACCTATAAAGAGCTGCTGTTGTTTTAAATATAATATTTATTACTTAAATCATTTCTTCATGTTGTAAATGACACTTCTCTGATATTATGCAACCACTATTGGACACCAGTGTAGTAAACCATTGCAGGAAAGTTGTGATCCAGCTATCAGTTTGCTAATACAGATGTGCTCAGCTGGCAAACAGATATGTGGCTTGGCTTTAGCAATTAAATGATAGTCTTAACTTGGCAAAGTGTGCTCTGTGCAGCTCTATTGTGAGTAAGGACAGTACATATTGCACTGGAACTCATTATAACATGAGTTTCGAAAGGTTTATGAGCCATGATTCTTTAAAAGAAAAAAAAAAAAAAGGTCATATCTGTGTATCTAATGGAAAGTAGTTGACAAGCTGTAATGAACCTGACAAATTTCAAGTATGAGTGAAAATGTGCGACCGCTTCTGCAATCTCGTCTTTTATCAATCTCTTTCATTTTCCGTCCTCCGCAACAGCAGCAGCAGCAGTGAGAAAGAGAGAGAGAGAGAGAGAGAGAGAGAGAGAGAGAGAAAGAGAGAGAAAGAGAGAGTGAGAGAGAGAGAGAGAGAGAGAGAGAGAGAGAGAGAGAGAGAGAGAGAGAGAGCCTGGCTGTCAGAGATCTTTCCAGAGAGCAGAATTCCAGGTAAGGGAAAAGTGAATGGCTTTACAGTGAACCATCTTGGAAAGGACTCCCAATTCCTCGGTAATATACGGAAACCTTTTAAAATAATGCTAATATTTCATGCTTCCTTTGTGTGAAAGTACCGTGGGCCTCTGCCAAACATCTAAACTCAGCGCTGATAGCCCGTTTCGTGTGTCAAGTGCCATAAATTCAGCCGGCGAGCTCGACAAAGCTTGTTGAATGGATAAATCATTCTGCTCATAAAAGCCATTTGCTTCTTTATGTCTGTCTGGTGTTCAAACATTCACCTCAATCCATCAATGAGGCAAACTGCTGTCAGAACACTAAGGCCTCCTTACCTCGCGTTTCCCCTTATCACTGGCTTCCACTAAGAGGAATCTGAAGAATCCTGGAGCTCAGTCTGTTAGCCAACACCCAATATGACAGGGTGAAACACTGACACATGCTGCTTTTAAAACACAGACTAATTTCTGCACATAAATCACGCAAATTGATCGCAGATGCTGGCGCTAATTACTGTCCCTGAGAAACAAGTGTGGAGTAAAACAAAAATAATTGACAATAATGTGCGAAACCGAGCTTCGGGGACGATGTTTGCATGCTAATAAAGTCATACTGGCTCACGGCCGACAGCTACCTCTTCTTGTCTTTAAAGACCTATAGTGCAGTATAGGAACTCCACCCAGTTTGAAATGGGCTGAGTTTGCTGCCTCAGCACTTCTCCATCCAAAAGGGCTGCGGTTCAGTTAGAGGTCTCGCTGCTTCGGCCCTGAGATGAAGCACCTCAGAGAGCCAGCAGTCCTAACCGGCCCCCTGGCTTCCACCGCCGGCCTCTGACTGACACCGCTGCACTGCCAGAGACATAAAGCAGGATAATAATAGCTGCTCGTTCCTCCCTGTCCTTACCGACAAAACAGGCCAGCATTGTCCAAAACCATATTTAACTGAATGATAACTGACAAATGAAGGTGAATACCTCAGGCTACATCGTTATTGAAATAAGATATATGAACACAGTCCCTCATATTTAACAGGTCACTATCTTGGCAGTACACATTAACTGTGACTAATATCATGACTCACTTATATCAAAAACGGATTTGACCTTAAAAAAAAAAGGAAAATCCAGCATTAGTCAGCACAATGGTATTATTTTTTTGTCTATCTTTCCTATCGCTTTTAATAATATTAACGTTGCTAGAAACAAGCCTGCAACACTGCTTCTCTAAACAGCTCAGATATACTCAAGAAATCCATTATAGCTGTGTTTTTGTTTAGCAAATAGCGTGTGATTTGCTTTCTTTTTCCATACAACACTCTCCGGTTGGTTTTAAATGGATAATTGGGGATGAACCACAGTACCAGTCGAAAGTTTGGACACACCTTTTCCACTCCCTTGAATGAGAAAGTGCATCCAAACTTTTGACTGGTTACTGTACACTGTTTAAAAACTGACTCACCCATATATAAGTTTGTCTTCTTTCGGGGCTTCAGCAAAGGCAGAATTATCCGAGCTTAATCTGATTCGGCTGTTTTGGAACCGCTGCTTTAAATACAAAGTGAGCAGGAGCGAAGAAAAAAAAAAAAAGGGTGATGAAAAGACAGATCACTGTTCTCCCTTATTTCTATTACACTTAAGTGAACAGATATGTAATTTTGAGGACAAGAAGGATTTTTTGTGTGTGTAAGGTTTAATAAGACCCACATTGCTAACTGCATTTTTCATGAAGTAGAAGAATATAAAGAGGCTGATGACTTGAAGAGCGTTTTGTGCTTTGGAAGACCTCTCTCAACTGGACGCCTACAGAGAATTACAACCATATAATGAGAAAACTCTGAAATAGCCACCATATTTCAGGCTTCATTAAGTAGCAGATATTACGCAACCAAAAACAGGCCAACTGCTAAAAAATCTTCTCTGGGGCACAGGGACAGACGTGTATGAGTTACAGCCTGCCAGGAGCTATTATGTCAGCAGCAACACACATGTACGTGTGGCCGTAGCTGTTTTTCTCATTGTTAGGATAAAGAATTTGCTCCATGGTGGAATGTGACATGGTGGTTAAATAAAATCACTGTCTGCCTTTTGCATGAATTGTCCGTCGACTGGCACGTGAGTGTAATTTTGAACTACAAAAGTTTTTGGAAAAGCAATAATTAGTGTGGAAATAAAGTGGGGTCAATAAGAAGGGACGTACAAGTATCTGCTGACAATAACTCAAAACAGAGCTTGTTCCGTTGTCTTCCAATCAGCAAAACTGCAATACTCATTTGGTGTGTGGAGACAGCGCTACAAGGATCCTGGGAGTGGATTTATGAGGTCTGGACCGCCTGCATGGAGTAAAATGAAACCTAACACCAGCTCTGCTTCTTCAGCGAGGCCTGAGAACTTTGAGTTTACAGCTATAAAGAACACTATCCTGACTTTCATAACAAAAGTTGCCTGCTTGTCCAGTGTTCATTACATCACCGTCATATTTTGTTCTTTTTTTTTCCATTTTCATTTCAAAGATTTAACAAGAGGATAAAACTTTGAGTCATATTGGTATCATCCTTATCTAAAAGTGGGCAAGTATCACTAAAATGAGATCAACCCTGAAGCCTGAGAAAAGAGAGGAAGGTCTCTGTAACTGCTAGAGTATATTAATGGCTATTGTTGTCCTCTTATTGCCAGGATAAGGCTGGTGATGATAGATATTTGTGTTATTATCAACACTAACCCAGAAAAAACTAAATATCTAATGCATTTTTAGTATCCACCTCTCTATACTCTAAACAAGGGGTGTCAAACATACGGCCCGTGGGCCAGAACCGGCCCACCAAGGGGTCTAAATTAAACTGTGAGGAGTCTACTTCATGTAAAATGCTGCTTCAGAGGTTTTTCCATCCTGACCATGAATACAATCTTCTAAAAAAACAATGCATACATATTGTGGTCATATTTAAAACATTCATATATTGAACATCAATCAGCAGCTTCTGTGCAAAATAATCTGTAAAAAGACTGAGACATTGTTGAAATCACACTTATTTTTCTTAAGATATCTCAGACTGTTCATCTGTTTTGTACATAGATAGTTTATAATAGTAAAGTTATATTTCATTATTATTTATTTACTTTTCTGGCCCACCTGAGGTCAAATCAGGCTGTATGTGACCCTTGAACTAGAAGAGTTTGACACCCCTGCTCTAGACTTTCTAAGTGAGTCATTCATAGTAACGACAAATCTTTAAAACTAGGTCACCAATACTTTCACTTTGTCTAAAAAGGCAAATATAATGACCTTAAAGAGCTGGGCACTGTGGTTTCTAGCTAATGTTACTCAAATAGGAGTTAATTTAGCGTTACTTAGGGACCGTTTTCAGTCACGGATTTGGTGCTTGAGTGATTATTTACATGGTAATGATGTTATCTAGTGCAACAATGAGGCTCATTATTGTGATTTTAATAGTGTTTGGAAAACAACGCAGGTCTATGGCACACATGAATAAGTCATAAGTCATATCAGGCTTGGATTTACCCAAGATAATACTTAGGGATTAATCCATTGATTTGTTGGTTTTGGTCTTTTAATGGGATTTGTTCACAATAGCAAAAATATAGAATATTATCAGTTTTATGTTTTTAGTCACATATTTAGTTTACCTTACTTTATCTTTAATTTGTCCCTCTGTAATGTCTTCAGCTTGTAACTGGAACGAGTGCTCCTCTTAAAAAGATCATATTTCATATTCCCGCCACTATTGTGTCAACCCACCTTTTCTTAGTCATAGTGATGTGTAGCAATAAAAAAAACGGTCAAATGTTGTAGATGCATGCCGTTCCTCTGCCGCCTTGTTGTTCCAACCCTATTGAGCAACTAATTGCATAATTATACTGGCACAATGGAAAACATGAAGGGTTATTTTGAAAGAAAACAGAAAAGCACAAGACACAGAAAACGCTCTAAATGTCTGGTATCTTCTTTTATGAATACTATATGATGAAAATGAGTGTGTTATTTTGTCTAAAATGACTATATAGAGGTTTGAAAGTGAGCTCAGAAATGAATGAGGCTACCATAATATTGCCCAACTGCCAAACTAGCTACTAAATATATCATTAAGCTTTAAACTCTTGAACTCTGATTTTTTTTTTCCCCCTTTAAATTCCCTTCATAAGCGACCTGAAAAAAGAAAAAACTGTTATTTTCCACATTTTCTGACAACATCACATATATATTATGTCTACGCTTGTTGTTCTAACACCTCATTGAAACTGTATGATGCTTACACTGGATGAATTATTAAAACCACCCAGTTTTCAACATCAGCTGTTAATTTTCGAGCTGTCTTGTGACTTCATACACTTCTTGTCATCTTATTACACATTTTCCTACAGTTATGTCTCTGGAATACCCGAAGACCTTGACTAGGAATTAAAATAAAGTTACGTGTGTTTTAACAATGTCTGGCTGCTCAACATGTAACATTTGTCCCAGCTGAAACGGTTAAAAAAGGAAAAAAGCTTCTCTAACACACTTTGACAAAGGAGGGAAAAATAAATCTATAGACACTGCATTTATTGGTCTGTTGTGGTGTTTCTGAATACCTGGAAAAATATATTTAACTGCAGCTATACAAGTAAAGATTTAAAAAACAGAAACCTTGCCAACAATCTGAAATATATGTGCCGCATGTCAGATTTTTCGACATCTGTCCCTGAGAATGCAAAAAGCTTAAGCTTCTTCTGAGAGCTTTATATCATTGTGCGCTGACGTCCAGCAACCATATGAGGAGAAATCTACCATAGTACAGGAATCCATTAGAAAGGCACTTTAAGGCAGTCTATTTTTCTTCCCCCCCCGCCTCACAACATAATACATAAAACCTCATTATGCATGATTAAGGTCACATGATCAAATGATTCATTTTTTAATGTTTTTTTTAATCAGTACACAACTGCTCCTTTTTATTAGGGTCAACCTGTAACAAACGTTGGCCTGCGAGAGCTTGGCTGGCTGCACATTAAGTACACAACAGTTGAAAGTAATTAAAAACAATAGTATTTATCTAACTTTTTTGCATACAGGAGTTTTCTGTTGCATTGATTTAAACTACAGTCTCACAATGCTGTCATACTAACATCTGCCAACCAGACAATAGACTGTCATAAAACATTATTTTAAGGTAGTTATTTTCTTTAGCTTTAATAGCGGCAAGTAATGAGCAGAGACAATTCATAATGCAGCTTAAGATGTTTACAATGCTATTTTTGGCTCACATATTTCTGCTTTGTGTGTGTGTGTGTGTGTGTGTGTGTGTGTGTGATAATGTTACAGGGGCCATGCAGAGCGCTCACAGCAAGTGTTGGCAAGATGAGAAGGGGGGGAAAAAAAAACATGTTCATGTTATGCATGTTGTGCAGTTTCTTTTGTTTCAAAATTTAATCAAAGTGTATATAATCTACAACTATATCTGAATAAAACTGTGGCTTGTAACTTGAACTAGAACCAGACCAGCTACTTGCATTGTAATGTGGTTTCTGCAAAACGTCAGCGCTCAGGACATCAGTCAGTCTGTGTTCGCTTTAATAGCTCTAATTTCCCAATAATCAGCTGGTTGCAAACTAGTAGTCTACAGCAGGTGAAGCCCCCATGCTCACCACTGATTGACAAAAGAAAGGCCAGTCTGAGACACACGAGAACCCTTCTGAAGTAGTGAAGGCAGGTCGCAACACAGGAATGCATTCAACATCAAACTCCGATGATATCTAACTGTGTCAGAGTATCCAAGAGTGAAACTGTCCTTTATCTTCAATAAAGCTTGACAATGCAAATTATTATTTAGTACCAAGATCAATCAGGTGTGTCTTTTTTTTTTCACGTTGATGACCTCAACAGGTAGGTCGACTCTCCTTGCCAACAGTTATAAAAGGTTACCACAACACCCGTCGTATTTATTCTCCCGGATCACTAGAGCTATTGTCTGAGCTTCTCATCCAATGACGACAGGACCGGTGACGTACGATAATATGCAGCAGAGTGTGTTTCTGGTGAATGCGTTACGCACATCTCAAGGGCTGGAATGACAGCCATTTGAAGCAGAAGGAAGTTTAGATCTGAGACTTGCACACGTAGACGTGGACAGGCGGTTGACAGATACTGAGGTGTGGTGAGTGAAGAGGGCTATTTTTAGGGGTTGATGTGGGAGCTTTTGATTCTTACCTGCAGCCTGCATTGAAAAAAACAAGCAGGGCAACTGGTGTGTGTGTGTGTGTGTGTGTGTGTGTGTGTGTGTGTGTGTGTGTGTGTGTGTGTGTGTGTGTGTGTGTGTGTGTGTGTGTGTGAATCTCACATGTGAAAATGCAACTGTCATTTTCTTTCTGCTATGTGACGACTTTTGCTTTCACATTTTATTTATTGCTTATTCAAAGTGAAAGAATTTGAATTTTAGCGTTAGCAAAACAGCAGAGAACAACTGTAACTGCTGATAAATACTAATATAAATTCACTACTGACCGCCCGGCTGAAATATGCTTTGATGCAGCGGATACAGGACGTTGCACAGGTTAGGAGTGAAGATAAGAGCAGGATTTATTTGATCAGTGTCTTTCCTCTCTTTGCATGAACACAAAGATAAACTTTAACCATAGCGGCAAACCGTGTGTCTGTTTATGTGTGTGCAGCACACACTCAACACTCTGAGTCACACAGGCCCGTGCAGCAGCGGCAGTGGTATGTAGCTCTCCTGCTTTTTCGCACTTGCCGCACAAGAATAAACTTGCAAATTTAAAACAAAAGGATGATTAGTCATGTATTGAAAGTACATGACTGCACTGCAGGGAATGCTGGGACGTGACTCTGAACCCAGCCTGAAATACATGTGTGTGTCTCGATACATGGGAACATCGGATGGTGATTCCTCCACGTCAATCAAAACACACCACAGAGATAAATAGCCTGCCACTCATTCCACAATGAACCACAGTGCTGTCAGCGCGACAATCATGCATTGATATCATTGTGAAATTATTAGTTGATTAGATGACAGGCAGAAAATTAAACACAACAATTTTGACAATCCATAATTCTTTGCAGCCATTAATCAAGCTAAAATGACAATCGTTGATTCATTCCAGCTTCTCGAATTCTCAAAAGATTTACTACTTTTTCTCATTTGGGATTCTGGGAAGTTGTATTGTTGTAAGTAAGAATTTCTCACTATTTCCAGATACTTTTTGAAGTTTACAATTACTTAATAAAAAAAAAAAAAAAAAAGAGTAATTAATGGAAATAAAAGTATAAAAACAAATCTCTCTACATTGGAACAGAGATGCATCTGGCTTGCTTGCTTGCCTTATAGCTGCCAACACGCTAACAGTCGGAGATGGAAATCTCCCAAATCTGTCAATACATAAAGATGATGTTTAGATTTTAGAGATATGGGTAGCATGGAATAGTGACAGCTTCTAAGCACCACAATAGAAGTGAAAACATTTCATGCTGAGAGTTTGGTTTTACAACTATGAAATCCTTATTACAAATAATCTGCTCATGTGGTCTCGTTTATGAATTTGTCATCTGATTTCTGCACTATTTTGTTCATATTTCAATAAAAATGTATCAATAATAAATAAAATAAGAGGGGGAAAATGTGTTGCTGCTGATGCTGATGGATGATGTTTTGTATTGTGGTCTCTACAGCAGAGCGGCTGGGTGGCAGGTGAGAGAAGGGGCAAATGCTTGTCTGCTTTCTCTCTCTTTCTCTCAGGAGGATAATCTCACCTCGGAGGGCATTCCTGTGTACCCAACCAACGCTTGTATAGCATCACTGTGATTGAGACACTAACATAAGTGCAAAAGGGCAGAGAGGCCGAGAAGGTGTGCTGAGAATATGACAGTGGAGGAATTATGCGAACGAGGATGGGATGGAGCGAGAGATAAAGACAGATTGAGAGACAACTTCCCATTTATCACCACTCCTTCTCCTCTTCATGAGAGGCTGAACAAAAAGCGCAGAGCTGTCACCCAGCCCTCAGCAGTTTAGACCCTCCAGCGACACATGAACTTGGAAGTATGACAGCGGGGCTGCATCAGCACGGACACGCAGTTAAGCATGTACTCATACGCAGACACACACGCACGCACGCACGCACGCACACGCACACACACACACACACTAACTCAACTAAATGCAAGCACACACTCATGCACAGACACATACACACATTAACAATCAATCCCTCCAATACGAACTGATACATATTGAGATCTGCAATAAGTTAAAATAAAAAGAAGTACAAAACCTGCATCTATGACCAATTGAATTAAACACATTGCAGCCTCTTCTGTCCATGGACATGCAATTTGACTTTTTAATCATAATTCAAACTGCTGTACTTGATATGTTATGTAAATAAGAGTCTTAAAAGTAAACTGCAGTCACATTTCAATGGAGTAAACATTTTCTGAAATAATAAAAAAAAGAGTATAAAGACAAAACCTGAAAATAATTTGATGAAATTGTTTTATAACATTATCAAATGGTGCCTTGTTCATGAAAAGAGTCCAACCTATTAGTACTGTAATGACTTCTTAATGGAACAATTCTAAAAATGTCTGACCTACTGTGCGTAGATATTTTTTAAACACCACAAACACGATGACAACCAGTTTACAGGAAGTCTCGGGAAGTATTACAGAGCCTGTGAAAATAGTTTCGGGTTGTCGAGTAATGACGTTATAATGATGTCATCAGGGTTGTCTCATCTCGTGTTTGGAGACATCGAATTTCAATGTGAAGCCAGCGTCACAAACTAGAGTTAGGGACATACAGCATGCAAGCAGGGAGTGTCTGAGAAAAAAAGACACAGTTAAGTTGCATTATGGGAAATGTAGGATTCAGAGTTTTTGGTGTTTTTTTTAATCTATATTAGAAACTAAAAGTCAGGATATCTCACTCTCTCTTTTTTTAATGATATGTCCAACTCCCCAAAATGTATGGAAGTGCAAAATATTCTAAATGTTTGTAATGTGAAACTGAAATGCTAGAAACCAAAACATTTTTTAATAAACTGTGGATAAGTGTTGCCATTTAGCAAGTTTAATGCCTAGCGTATCCCGTACTTGACTTCATATGTCGAAAATAACAACTCGCAAGTCTATTTCAAGGCAGAAAAACACAAGCACACACCCTTAGCACAAGCATACAGCACACAATTCATCCATTATACTGTATTAATCCACACACCTTCTTTTATTTGACCTGCGCTCTTCCCTGTCCTGTTGATTTTATGTGTGTGTAGCTCCACAGCTCATAAATCACGAGTGAAATAAAAAGAGCATCTGGAACACAGTGATCAGTTTCAGTCTTATATATCACTCCACAATTTCTAAACATAAGCATGAGACTCAAACACAGACATATCCGTGACAGACAGACAGATAGACATCACCTGGCATATATCACCCGGCAACAAAAACTAATCATAATCATTAGAGCATGATACAAAACGACACACCTTTGCTCAGACAGAGGACGCTCACCTGAGCCAAACCTCATCGCTGGCAACAAACCCACGAGCTGCCAAGTGTGATTGACAGCTCGGAGAAGTCAATACAATGGAAACAAACAGCAGCCATGACAGTTGGAGCAGTTTTTTTATACTTACATGTCGCTTTTATTCAAAACAACCCTGACAGGTTTGAACCACACAAAGCTTTTGTTTAGCAGTAAAACGCTGATAGCTTTATTCATTTATTTTTTTGCATCAGCGTGTTTCACACCCAATAAATATCTTCCATCATGACCACAGACAAACCCACCGTCACCTCTGCAGCCGCGGGGCATTGTAACCCAAATTAACAGACTACAGTGTGCAGATACACACACACACACACACACATAAAAAACAACAAACACACACAACATTTGCACCACACGTGAAGCACACCTGCACATTTAACCCCCCCCTCCCTGGTTGCTCCCTCCTGTCCCAAGGGCCGTGAGGATAAATGAGCTCGTGTCAGACACACACACTGACAGGGATAATGATGAATTACATATATATTAGCATTCAGCCTGAGGACACACTCCTCACACACATCTGCACACAGGCCCCACACGGATCTACATTTTCTTGCACTTAAACGGCTAACGCGACGCCGAAAAGTGTCTCAGTCAGCTGAATTCTTAACGTGCACACACACATACACACACACACACACTTGATGACAGGTATTTCCACTTGAGGTGAGCCACAGTGCTGAGCTGTGAGGCCGGTGTCAGTCACTTCCTGTCTGAAGGGGTCAGAGGTTAAACACTCCTCACTCTCTTTAAGCCCTACCAATAGAAATAAAGAGACAGTGATACAGAGCAGAAAAATGGCCTGTTGTAACTTAAGTCTTCCTCTCGTTATCCTGCGATCTTTACCCTCTGTTCCCCTCTGAACTACACGTGTCCTCAGTAACAGAAACTGCAGGTGATTCAACTTTATCTAGTGAAGAACTGTGAAACCATCAGGTAACTTTTTTAACTTATTAAGCCAGATGCAAACACAAACAAATACAACTAGAGAATTTATCAGCTGCAGTTTTGATAAATGATTCATCACTTTGCTGGTTCCTGGTTCTAAACTGTGAGGATTTACTGCTTTTCTTTGTTTAATATTACTGCAAATTATACATATTTGAGTTTTGGACGGACAAAAGCATCATTTAAAAGATTACACAATTAATATAATAATAATAAAAATATATATACATTCAATAAATGGAAACCATGGTCAAATAAAATTGCATTTAGGATTTTTTGAGCTTTCTGTTGAGTCATACTGTACAAGAATCTTGCTTTTTGGTCTTTCTGCATGTAAAGAAAATGATTATCACTGCAAATTGAATATCTTTGAGTGTTGGCAAAAGCCATCAGAAGATGTTGCCTAAAGCTTGCAGAACTTTTTATTTTTCAATTTTTTGGACATTTCAAAACTTAAACAATTAAATTATTATTATTAATAATAATAACAAAATATAAACTCAACACATGGAAATCACAGTCAAAGAAAATTGCAGGTCTGGAAACCCAGCTGTGTGTGTGTGTGTTAACTTTCTATTTCTCTTAAAATTGACCCATACAAACATCTTGCCATTTTTTGTCTTTCTGCATATAAAGTAGAAAGTCAACGCTCCAGCCACACTTGTAGTTTAAAACTTAATAACAGACCAACACATTTGTGTGTTAATAAAGTTCTCCTACACTACAAGTGTTGCTGGAGTGTTGATTTTCTTCTGATTTTTTTCCTTCTCCTTGCACTTTGGAAGTGGGTGAAGTTGTGCCAGAAGCCTCCACCCTGTTTTCTACTGCGTATAAACTACATAAAAACATTTCAGATCCAAGCCGAATGCACGAGCATGGCCGTATCACCATCTGTAATTGCAGGAAAGTCGAGATAATAACTGAAGCAGGTGGATGAGATCGCGGTTGCCCAAGTTTGGAGCTGGAAAATTGGTTGGGGCAGTAGGGCGGAGGCTTAACTAGAGCTTTCCTCCCTTCACTGTTAGGCACAAGACAGCAGAAACTGGAAAGATGCAGCAAAGCTTGACCTGTCAGACGATTGGTCAAATGGTGAAAACGTCTGCTTCCTATCTGCAAAGTCAATCCATATATAGATTATCAGTCAGTTTGGACACACCTTCCTATTCCCTCGAATGAGAAAATGTGTCCAAACTCTTGCCAGGGTAAGATATATGTGGCTCAAGAAAGATAAGACAACTGAATCTTTCTTTCCTGTTTACAAATCTGATCTGCCTTTAAACAAAAAAGTGCAATTTGGGTCAGCTAAAGTAAACCAGGCACACGTAAACAGAAACACAGCTTTGAGGAAAAAAAAAAAAAAAAAACCTGCTTCAAACTCCATCCATCACTTTTTAACCGATTCCCTGCAGGAACAACTTAATCCTTAAGCTTCTTTCAACAGCTTGCCTCATCGTGAAGCCTTTACACTCATGTAGCTTGACAAGCGATCATCCATCTGCGGTAGCGACGGTGTTATTTTGACAAAAAAGGACGTATGGTAGTACTTGTTTGCAAATGTTTCCTTTGCTGCTTAAAAGTTCAGAAGCAGCAAAGGTTTATAAGAAGGTGACGATAAGTCTTAGAAAAAAGGCAAATGTGGAACTGATTTCATGAAACGTATGTGGAGCCAAAAACCATGCATCATGCCTGTGTGCTGTAAAGGCTGAACACCTTTAAAATGTAATGTGATGCAAAACGTCTGCCAATAAATAACGCTGCTGCACTTTTTCGGATTTTTGTTGACACTAAAAAGAATACAGTGATCAAATACTCAGACGTGTTTTAAGACTCTGTTTGGAACAATGATTCATGTCAAAAAAGGTCAATTACATAGTTAAAATTCTTGAAACTACATCAACTCGTTCTCCTTCCTTAAAAAAAAAAAAAATCCAGAATCAGTGAATACCCCCCTCAGGCCACAGCAGTGAGAGGAAAGTTTAACAACTGGATCACATCTGGCTCCAGACTAGATGTGAGGTGATAAATACCTGCTCACAGATACGTATCTTTATCTCCTTTCGAGGTGAGTTCCTCCTTTCCACTCTTTCAGCAGATGATGGAGAAAATCCTTCAGAATGAGGCTCAATCATCCGAGAGAAGTAACATCAAGCAAAACACATTTTTGAGTGGAAGGGGATTTTAAGGTGCTAAAAGAAAGAAATCATTCTTCAGGCACTTTTAAATTGGAGCAAGGAAAAAAAAAAGGTGCCTTTATTTAGTCAGGCGTATTTAAATGCTTCATTAAGGCGGAAATAATCCAAGACTACTTTAGTTGTTTGAGCACTGACTGGTTTGTTTTGAGGCTGTTTGTAGTGTTAGTGCTGCACTGGAAGGTGTTTCTTTATTTTGTCCACCTCACTTATTGCAGGGCTAAAAGATTAGAAACTCTTTGCAATGCAATTCAATACGCTGTCATAACTCTAGCAGCCTCCAAAATCAATACCTCAGTGGAAACCTGCAGGGCGTTTATTATTTTTAAAGGGCTTTTGTATTGGATTGAATGACAATATAAAGGGGTTTCTAGTTCTCTGGTCCCTTAATTGATAAATTATCGTGCAGATTGGATATTTGGCATCGGCAACAAATCTTCGAGGAAACTATTTTGTGTTGTTTTGGCAGGATAACGAAACAATCTGTTGAAATCTGTAAGTGGATATTTAGTTGCACTCTATCAAAAGTTCAACAAGTTTCAGCTTTATTGATCGATTGTGTTGTACGATAGGGTTTATTGTGTGTGTGTGTGTGTGTGTATTGCATTCCTTCCTTGTTACACGTCAACGCATTAGGAAAGCATCAGCACTCCAAGGTATGCTTGTTTGTTGATGTATGACTCAAGCGCTTGTGAAAGACACCTAACTGTTTCTTTGTGGTTGACTTGACCCTGATTCTGGAGTCGTTTTCAGCGCAGATTCGGGGTTAGGACCATGAATGAACGAGGCGACATCCGCACAGAAGAATACAGGTCCAGGTGTCTGACCGGTGGCTCCATCTCCTCAGCAGTCAGTCAGCGGGGCCTCCTTGCTTAATCCTCCGCCATCACTCAACTGGATCTCAGCTCTAATCTTGCCATGGCCGATCCTCAGCAAAAGGGGCGCTCCTGGCTTTAAACCGAGAAACCTGAAAGCTAATCTCGGGCCACAACACCCTTGGGTAACCCTACACCGTCCCCGAGGAGCAGCCACAATACCCCCGAGGCCACAGCGATGAGAGAAAGACCTCCCCAAATGTCACTGGCACTCCACACCAAGAAAAGAGAGATGGAGGGATAATCTGCTGGCTCATATCTTCAGTTGGATGCTCACAGCTGTTATGAACACAGGATTTGTTGTTCGTAACACAAGCTGATGAAAAAAAACGATCCAACAGACGCCTCGGCTGTGAAATAAAACAAGGTTCAAGGTTCCTGGATACGAGCACCCCCATTCAGCACCAACAGGCAGGATGCAGCCTACATTACTCTCGGAGAAGCGGTGAGCATTGTTTCCAGCTGTTTACTTGCTTACAATAAAGCAAGACCAAGCTGTCAACTGGACGCGTTAACGGCTGATGAGTGTACGGTTCCAGACACAATGACCGGTAATCAGATACATGCAGCGAAAACATGTTACATTCATGTTAAGGTTAGGCTTGTAGAGCAGGAAATATGTGCTGTGAATTGTGTGGAACAATATGAATCATATATTATTGTGGTTTATTTATTCTGAGGTAGTAACGGCATTTTTTTAAATATCGTCTATCTGGGCACAAAGCAAGAAATCTAAAAGTCCAACAATGTAAATTTAAAAAAAAATAAGGTCAATGATGTCATGTAATTATGCATGGTATCATTAGATAATTTTAAATATTCTAATAACACATTTTTTTACCTGTGAGCTCTCAAGCTGACAAACCTTCAGTCTTACGTGCAATACTATTTATTTTAGCTTTTTTTTTACACCATTTAAAAAACTATTTATTTCCCCTTGTGTGATTGTTTATATTGTCTGTCCTATTGTTTGTTTATTATTGACTACTGAGCACTTATTTCAGACATAGCACTCCCAATCTCATTGTATATTATTGTGCAATAACAATAAAAAGGCTTTCTATTTCTACCCTATTTCTAATATTGTCCCATTGACATAATTTAAAGGCCTTAAATGTGTAATCCTGACCACACTCCACCCAATTACTCCCACTTAACTCACACCCACTTACTTCCAGGATGGCAGCGTGCGGCACCACATCCTCCAGGCCTGTGTGTGATGTAAACATATAATAAACAGCACACACACACACACTCACATATACACATATAGGCAGACTCACCACTTCAGTAGGGCGGAAGTATTTGGCGTCCACCTTCACATGTATCACCCCGGTCTCCTGGCAACGGCCAACCTCCTTCTCATCCTTTCCCTCCCACCTGGAAAGACATTTTTTTTTTTTTTTTTTTTTAGCAGGGAGGAGCATTTTTTCCTCACAGCTGCTGGGAGGTTTGATCATTCTCTCTTTCTTTCTAGTGCAGCTTGTTTCTTTAACATCTGCAGACAAAACATGTCACCTGTCTTTTTTTTTTCTGAAGTCAACACTACACAACCACACACACACACACAGTCATGTTTTCCGCTACTTCAGAGGACACTACACTGATTTACATTAATTTCCTGAAGACTTATCCTAACCTTAACATAACCTAACCTAACTTTAAACCAAGTCTTCACCCCAAAATTAATGATTTACATGAAGGGGATTAGCTTTTTGTCCCCATAAGGGAGGCGAATCCCCATAATAATGACTGTTTAAATAGATTTATGTCCCCACAACATGGGGAAAACGTGGACCACACACACACACATACACACACTCCTTCACCAACATGTCAGTGTCTTCCAGGACACACGAGGGAGGTGAATGAGAGGTGAGATAGAGGAGGGGGGGTGGCAGGAGGGGGGTTGACTTCTAGCACTGAACAAGAGACAGAAGCTTTTATAATGAGTTTCCAAAATATATGCGCCTTTTCACACATGGAATCCGTAACATCGATCATTACATGACAGGTAAAGACGGACTTGTAATGCTCACATAATATAATTGCCACTGCTGGAGATCATCGGTGCAGTAATATCAGTTCTCTTAAAGGCAGCATTAGTTTTAAAACTTACTTGCTTGTTCATTACTGTTTAATTATACGATGTGGTGATAGCTGTCAATGACTCTCACTGCTGATTTGTAGATCCTTTGATACACTCTGTCTTTTTACAATGCATTAGTCAGAAAGCCCGTTTAATACAGCTCATCGTGATGAACTGTTGTAAAACTGAGTGGTTTAAAGGAAATACATCCCCTCAGGCTATTCAACTCATGAATACCAAACTTCTGGCACTTTTAGATACAGTAAAGCACCAAAAGTGATGGTTGTCTTTCTAGTTATTGGTGGTTTTGTGTATTTTTAATATGTTTAGGTATTTAACCTCAGAATTGCAGGCTTGCATAAATATTGCCACGTCTGTCCTCTGAGCTCACCAGTACTGACACTCTGTACTTAAGTAGAAGTGCAGATTGAACTCCTTTACTCAAGTAAAAGTAAGAAAGTACAGGCTCTGAAATGTACTTAGGGACAGAAGAAAAATGAGTGTTTTCAATGAGTCAATGATACACAAAAACTCTCCTGATAACTCAACAAAATGAAAAAAGTTGAGTTAAAAAAGATAGTTTTCCTCTTTTGTTAAATCACTGGACACAGTCTAGTTTTGCTGCAAGCCAAATTTCAGACAGATTATATATGAATAAATATATAATATATAATTATTAGGGCTGTAAGAGTTAACACGTTAATCGGATGTGAGTAAGTCATCGCTCCTCACTGACTCACTGACTGACTGCTGTTATAATCAACCTCTGTAAACTGTGCACAGTGCTCAGCATGTGTTCATATAGTAGGCGTCTTCCTGCTGCTGTCATATTCCTGCACTGTCGGCACATTGTCGGACTTTCCAGAATCCCAAGTACAGATACCTCACTATGTTTGGTAACCCGACTCAAATAGGTCAGAAAATCATACCACATGAAGTTGTGACTGTCAGTTGAACTTGTTTTCTTGGCAACTGACCATCAAAGATCAAAGCTGAAATGTATCTGGCCTTGGCTGATGAGCCCATCGCTTTAAAGCAATACAATCCTCCATAACATTGTATTTATAGGCTCATCTGCTGTAAGAGGATGGTTTCTACAACTGTAAATTGACTGATCTGAAAAATATTGTTTTATTACGCAGATTTTAACAAATGATAATTAAGAGACATTCAGAACAGTTTTCTATAGAAGACTGAACAAGACGCACATGTAATATATCTCTGAGTATTAAGAACGACTTCTCAATTTTCCTTCAAACAAGATACCGAAATGTAAAACTGACATGTAAATGCATGTTTGAAGTGTGTGCGTGTGTGTGTGTGTGTGTGTGTTTGAGCACTCACACAATGCTCTTCCCCACATGTTTGAAGGCCTTCTCCACAAACTCCCTCACGCTGTGCACCTCCCCCGTCGCTATGACGAAATCCTCTGGCTCCTCCTGTTGCAGCATGAGCCACATAGCCTGAAAGAGACAGAGATAGAGACAGAGACAGAGAGGTTAAACCACTGAGAGATCATAAAGACAGTTCGACGCTCCACACTGGACCCTGCCCAACTCGATCCTGACAGACAGGAAGTGAACCTGCGACCTTTGAGCGGGGCATTCGCCCGTACCTCTGTCCTGACGTCACCGCGGGGGCTCATGGGACGCATACCGTGGGAAAGGAGGACAGAGCACTCCCACAGGCCTACTGTGCTGCTGGCACACATGAAAACACACGTGGCCATGAATGCACACGCACGAAACAGATTTGAACACAACTGACATGGTCCAACAGCCTAAAACAACACCGTTAGACAGATGAAAAGTGAAAAGCAACGTTAAAGAGATGACAGATTTCCAGAAATAAAAGAAAAGCAGCCCTCCGTCCTGATTTGTGGACTATTTCTAAGTATATGGTGCAGGCAGCATTATTATTAGACTATATAACCCAGTGAAAGCTGGAGCAGCACTATATTAAACACCCAGCGAGGGCGTCTGTGCGTAGTTCCATAATATTTATGGTGAACCGGAGCCAGCGGGTCAGAGCTGCTGACCCCTGGCGCGTCCAGCCTGATTGGAAAAGACTCGGCGGGGACACAAAGACTCGCAGTCACACAGACAAATGCTTACTTCAGCACATGAATTGACAAATGAAATCAAAGAGGAAGGCAGAAAGAGAACGGCTGAAATGCCCACTTTAAACTTCTGGTCTATAAGTCAGGAAAGAAGAAAGCCATGTACGTATATATTTTAAGTGTTAATAAAGTTGGTTATAATTCAGAATTAATTTACGAATCCTGGTTATTTATTTCAGTTCATGTATATATTACTTATTCAGATTTCATGCATATTATTTGAGCAATAAAAACACTAAACATATCAAAAATTAAAAGGCTTTTTTTTTTTTTTTAGGTAGATTTGTGTTGCCATAAACTCTTCAATGTTTCCTTTCATTATTTCAACCAAGAGAAATTAACAATCATGCAAAATAACTCCTGTAAAGAGGGAAAACTCATTTATTTATGCTCCTTTCTACTCAGAGCTGCAGTGACGTCTGCAGTTGATCTCCTGTCAATGCAAACATGACACTGCAATTAACCTGGTGCAGAAAAAGTCACATTATTGAACGCTTTATACGAACTAAAATCAATGGATACATTTAAAATATCTGTTCTGATCTGATTGGATAAAGAAATAAATGCAGAAGGCGCTTTAAAAAGTTTGGCTGAACGTCACTTTTTTATCTTTTTCTGTTGTACAGGAAACTATGTGTGCAATAAAGTTTTTAGCCACACTGTTAAGCTCTGTTTCCCCGTACTCTAAACATTATGTACAATATGTACACTTCCAACTACCGGCCAGGTAGTAGTGGCCAACCCTACTGGTAGCCCACACATACTGTATGTATTGCCACACACAGTTTAAAAGCTGTGAATTCCTCACAGCAGAGCAGAGCTGTAATCCAGACAGGTCAGCAGTAAGGTGGAGAGGTGTGGAGTTGGCTTCCTCTCTGTCTCCTACTAAAGTGACTAAAACGCTCTGCCTGTCTCGTTTTCTGAGGAGCACATCAGCACAGTTTATGTGCTCTACAGTCTGCGTGTGTGTGTGTGTGTATGTATGAGTGTGTGTTTTCGTGCATGTGTGTGTTCCATCCAGCCACATCAGGATGTTTTATGTGGTACAGTTGGACAGAGTAGCAGCTGGCTGTCTCACTCTGCATATTTAGCAGATTCTGTATTCCCTCTGCAGTAGTTTTCATAGGTTTGTCTTTCATGCTCACACCTACAAAATGCACATAAGACTAAAATGAACTCCCCACTGGCAGCTCCTAGAGGCCTCAATGTTCATTACATCCCCAAAAAAACTAAAGTGTTTCTGATGATTTTTCTACTCTATTAAAGAGTTTACTCACTTCGGAGTGTAACTACGCTCAGCAGATTTCACGGCAGTCTGTCTATAAGATAATACGAATGCACGGTTGATGTTTCGGCTGCAAGAGAAAAGCTCATCGAGTGTCAGAGATGCGGAGGATTCATCCTCTGGGGTGCAGGAAATGTGTTCAGTACATTTCAGGTCAAACCGTCCATTTGATTTTGATATTTTATGTGCATAAGTAGATGTATTGACCAGATGGGGGAGCGAGAGAAAATGTCAGCTTGCCATCAAAATATAGCAGTAGATGCTTTAAGAACCATGTATACACAACGCAAATTTAATGTAAATGCAGCTATTACTTTTGGAGATAAGACTAAAGACCAAAGTGTCCATCAAAGTGACATTTTTGATTTGACAGGGGCAACAGATTAAGTGGCAGGAAAATCACCAGCAATCATCTCCCGGGACTGAGAACATGCATATTATGTTTAATGCTAATCTGTCTGTTAGAAATGTTACATGCAAAGCTGACATTTAGCATTTTGGTGGAGCTAAAGCAAAGCTCATGGCATGTCCAAAATGGGTAAAGTCCATCTCTGGGGAATATGAATGTGCACAATACATTTCATGCCAAAAGTCTAATTACATTTTTTTATGTTTCTTGTGCAAAAACAACACATTTTGACCACGGCATTCATGGTCAGCGGGTCAGCACAATGGGAAAGATCTTTAGGGACTATAGATAAATACAACAATTTCAATGCAATCTGACCTGGAGTTATTAAGATGTCATCATCCGTCAAAAACGGATGTAAAAAATGTTAAAAATGCTGCTAAATAAGCCTACCTAACTTAGTGAGTGGGTTGTGACTATGAGCTAAATTACTGTATGTGATGCGGTATTGTTTAAGCACATGCCTGCTCACACACACACACACACACACACACACACACACACACACACACACACACACACACACACACACACACACACACACACACACACACACACACACACACACACACACACACACACACACACACACACAAGCATCGAAGGAATGCTCCTCCTTGGGGAGTGGAGGCCGTCCTATCTCAGGATCGTTCAGGGTCACCTGACCGCTCAGCGCTGATGGCTCCCCTGAGCCTGACCTCTGACCTCTCACCCTCTGGCCCCTGATGAACAAACCAGATTCTCACACTGCTACACGAGCCAATAATGGCACCTCTGTGTTTGAATGACAGCGGAACAAGCCAATCAGAGCAGCTTCGCTTTTCCACAACCATCCAGCGCCGTCGCGATCTGTGTTTCCAATCGTTTTTTGACATTTTGTGCTCGACAGGAAAATTTAATTATCCAACAAAACTAAGTTTGCCTTCCTGTTGGTTTATTGCATATAACAGGAGAAATGGTAAAAGTTGTATATGGAGTACAACCTACGCATTCCTGGAAATGTAGTATGTAGATATGACCTCACTTAAAAGACAAGTCTGTTTGTTTATTTCTATTTATGATATTTTATTTCCTATTTTTATGTTTTTTAACACAGTTACTTGAAAAAATACAGAAGGAGACAGGAGGTAATTCTCACCAATTTGGTTAATCAATAAATATTATAAGTGAACAGTCAAGTTAATGTTATTTATACAGCCTGAACGCCAAAATTTGCCTCAAAGGGCTTTAAAATATGTACAAAATATGAAAGACGTTCATAATAGATCCTTATTTCTGATTTTTTTTTAAAGAAAAAAAAACTTAAATGGAGAAAAATAGAAGAATGGCAAATATCCACGGTTTCCATATTCTCAAAATTTAAGATTTGTTGTTTCTTTCTCTGTTTTATATTCTTGTAAATTCATTAGTTTTTGCTGGTTTTGATGTTATGATGGAACAAAAACAAGCTATTTGTCTGGTCCACTGAAAATAATCATTAGTTGCAGCTTTTACACATTACACTGTAATATGTAATATTTAATATCAACGCAAAAACACTCCTAATATCTGGCCTGAGAATCGAATCAGAAGCCGGTTCACATTTCAGCCATTTTTAAAATATAATTCAATCTCTTCCTCTTAAGATGTGAGCGGGATTAATTATCGCTGAGAAACGGTGAAACATCAAACACCGACATCTACACTGTAATACTGTTTTGATCGTCTGACGTGTTGATTATTTGGACTTGTAATGAAGCAGGCTCTTTCCCTCTTTCCTGTGAAACCACGCTGATGAATGTGCAGCCTGTAGTAAACTGGATGACTGTGATGATGGGAGTTGGGAACGCAGCTCCGCCGCCTCTCTCGCAGCCAGAGAAAATGTTTATGGCCGGAGCTGAGTGATATGGCCTCTGCTGATTTTAAACCAGGAAATGTAATAAATACTATGATGTGTATTTTTCCTACTCGTTGTAGTGGGAATAAAGCTTCAGTGAAATCATGGGAGACTGTGGTTTAATCTCCTCGACCTGCCTCAGCGATAACAACTAAAGGGAGAGTCCTCTGGCTTCACTGTGGATCTTCCCATATTCAAACTCTCATCACCCCACCCCTCTTTCTACCTTTTTACCCCTCTTCTCTTTCTCTTCCCCCCCCCCTCCCCTCTTACTCCCTGGGTCCCTCTCAGGATTGCTCTGCTTCATTAGCTATCTGATAAACAGCTCAGAGGTTCAGCCCTTCACACTGAACCCGCACCTTCCTGTTCACATGGCCACAGGATGACCCCCATCACACATACCCCACACTCGTCTCCATCTCAGAGACAGATACGGACACTTGCAAACCCCCCCTCCCCCCCACCCAACCCCACTACCCCCTTTAACTGAATTATACTCACACACACACACACAAAGGGGGAAACCTGGTGACCAAAGTTCAAACGCCGTGTTTCTCTTTCACAGACTTGTAGAAAAACATCAACGTCTGCCATCGTAAGTTTTTCTAACTCAGACTGAGATGTTTTGAAGATGTGATCGACCGCATCTTTGTCAGTTTGGTTGAAAAAGCCACAAAATGTAAATATGACTCAGAGTTAGCAAAAATACTCAAATTTGTTAAACTCAGAAACTACAAAATATGTTATCGAATTTGTCTATTCTTTCTTTTTTATGGCAGTGTGAATAAATATATATATATATATATATATACTGCTGCTTCCCTTTATCTCTGGTTGTGTTCGGACACAATGGTCAATTATTCAAATCAATGAGCAACTCAACTGTTTTATGGCAATATTGTATTACATAATTAGCCAAATACATTAACACCTGCTTATTTTCTCCATAAATTATTTCTCAATTAAACTTAAAAAAGTGTACTACATCACAATATGTATTAATATCATGATTAAAACTTGACTTTATCCTCATGGCCCATATACATCCTTTATCATATACATCCTTTAGTACATAATAGTTTATGTAATAATGTAATAGTATAATAGTCTACTTATAGTTTATTTGTGGATCTACAAAACACAGAGTCCAAACAGTGTTAAAGTGCAAACTCTTAATTCCAACTTGTAAAAAAAAATCTTTAAAATCTTTAAAACAAAACTAAAATTAAGGGTTTTGAAAGTAACCAGATTGGATGAAATGCTGAAATCCTGCTCCAAAATACACGTGTCTTTAAATCTCATAATGGATCAACTACTTTAAAAAAAATTACAATAAAATACAACTAAATTATATCAATCATTCAGTCTGTAAATTGTCCATTAAATGTTGTCATGCAGGCACAAAAAAAAAGAGTAAAAGCTTCAAATTGGAAAAGTCAGAATCAGAAAATCTGAGGATGACAAATCAATAAATCAACTAACTGATTCAGCACTTTAGTCTCTACAGAGTAAGTGTGGGCTTTTTGCAGTCACATCAATACAGATGTGAGTTTTCATGGCTTCAGCATTCAGCTGTGGTGACTTTTTTTTTAAAAGAAATGTATTACATTTAATCCTTTCCATATGCCTCTGTCAGATAGAGCACAGATAGAGCACAACCAAAGCTACTAGACTGCTGGAAAATCCCTGGTATAAACCAAAGGCAGCCTGCTGACTCAAAATACCCCTGAACAGGTCACACAGTGCATTCTCACCACTGTGATACCAAAAAGCTAAAAAATATGTTGTTTCAGTTCCTAAACGCTCTGTTGCTATTGCCGACAGGCTTCACACATGTGAATGTAACCAAATGTCATACTTGAACAGTCTCTGTAGATTAATTTGTCTTTTCTGATATGACAGAGCAGCATCTCTAAAGCTCAGAGGGACTAAGTGTTTTCCTCAAAGACACTTCAGTTCAAAAGGTTTCGTTGCTGTCTATAAAAAAACCCCCAAAACTTTAAGTGTCTAAGAAGAATTTTAGTGAAAAAAAAAAAGAACAAACCAAACTCCAAACCGCAGCTTAAGTGATGACTTATCTGAACCTCCTCCTCCTCCTCCTCTGCAGCCTGCTGACCTCTCCGTCCTCTCTTCTCTCCTCCCTCCCTCCCTCCCTCCCTCCCAGCGTCCCAGGCTGTTATGGCCCCTCGGTCCTCCGTCTCTCCCTGCTTCACTACAGCTGACATGTGGAATGGCTCACAGTAAACACTTAATGGAGCAGCTATTACGGCCACAGAAAGCCATCAGCCCTAATCTGCCTGCTATTGCCACTAACCTTCAGGTTTCACACACACATACACACACACACACACACACACACACACAGAAATGCATGTGAGCAAACGCAGGTGTTCACATGTGGACGAATGCACAAAATATACAAACACTTGTTGCCTTACCCACAAATGCAAATATATGAAAAAAGCCTCTTTTGCATAAAATCACAAACATAGTCACACAGTGATTCATTCAGATTTCTGCACAAATACAAACACAGCTTCAAGTTAAACATCGTAAATATCAAACAAACTACCGGTTAACACACAGACTCTCATTCAAGGGACTGGGAAAGGTGCGTCCAAACTTTTGACTGGTACTTTACATGTAGCATAAATGGATTGGCTGCCTTATATTTCTAATCTCCTAACACCACTTTAGTCTGTCTGAATCCTTTGCGGCTTTGCCACTAGACAGAGTTCACCAGACTGTGTTGCAGATGGTTTTTGAGAAGCTGCAGGTTCTTGTCTTCCCCGCTACAGACCTCGACCAGAGCTGGCTTTTCCAGATCATTTGTAGCTTAAGAGGTTCTCAGCTCTGTTCCACAACATGCTTGCACAGCTGCCAGCCAAGAATGTTAAAGCCTGAAAAATAAGAAGAAAAGTGCTCTTATTTTGGCGTGGGCCAGAGGGAAGCCTTGAATTGGAGCAGACGCAGCTCCAGCCTGCCAGCCCCACCTCATACCGCTGATAATGAGATTAATGACCTGCACTTACAGCTGTGATACAAGACACTCGTGTACACAGAAACGTGCATTAATAAGCACGGCGCCGCACGACGTCACTTTTAGGCTCAAAACATGGTCTCGCTCACGTACGTCATAAGTCGCCGTTATCAGCTGGTCTTTTCGGACCCACATCCATCAAGGCCACTACTTCCCGGATATGCTGGCAATCATCTGCAGCCATCTTGTCCTGAGATTAGGCAAATAGTATTGAAATTACAACTCCAGAATGACCTAGGCCCCAGGACTGATACCAGACTACCAGCAGATAAGCTCCTACTAGATGTTTACATACGACTATATTTAACAAATTCATCCAATTACTAATTATACACATGCTTTATTTGCATCACTACAATTTTGTGAATGACAAGGACCATGGGTGACTTCCTCCACAGCGCGTCCTCCTACGCAGATCTCAATCGTGACTCCTATTTTAGTTTTTAGGACTTGACGTACCACTTAATCCTCAAGACAAATATTTTGTGCCGGTCATGTAATAATAACACTGCTAATTGTGGACGTACGTTACGAGTAGAGCAAACCATCATGCATCATGCTGCCATGAATGAGACCTTGTCCACAGACCATTTTTTCTCCCCACTTGGCCCCCCGGAAAAAAACAGCTTATTAATAATGTTCCGACTGAAAATACCATTTAAGATACCATAAGGTGGATGATTTTGAACTTTGAACTTTAATGATAATTAAAGAATTTGCTATCATTCGAAAATATGTCACCAAAAATGCTAAAGGTTGAGCTAAAATGAACATATCTAATAAATCAGCGTACATTTATTTTTGACTTATTTGGTGACATTTTCATTACCAAGAACAATAAATTAAAGTTGTGCACTGGTAGCTTCTCCTACATTAGTGTTAGTAACATTTGTGATTTTTTTAAGCTCCAACTGAGGATGTCTAATCTGATCGGGCCGACGTTGTTAGCCATTACTGTTTTCAGTGTGTCCCAATAGTGATTTTAGCTTTCCTTGCATTACTCTGTGACACCTTACGTTACTTTACATAATGATTCAAATCACCAAGGTGACATAACCCACTGATGTGAGTCCACTAAAGGGCCACGGACAACGTTAGCTTGCTCTTTCCTTTCTAAAATGAAACAATACTGACTGTGTGAGACCTGCTGACAGGATTCTCACAGCTTAAAGGCAAATAAGATTTTTAAAGACTTTTTAAGTTTGTGTGAGAACCCTGTCCTGAGTTATGAAATAACATGACTGGTTTAGACCTGCTCTATGTGTAGAGTGCCTTGGGATAACTTTGTTGTGATTTGGCGCTATACGAATAAAGATTGATTGATTGATTGACTGAAAAGCAATGTCTGGTGGGAATAAGCGATAACGATTGCATACTCCATGTGAGATACAAACATAACCATTAAATCATTACGATGAGAACTTCATAATGTTGACTATTGTAAAATCTTCGACCACTAACAGTATATAAGCAACACATGGGCTTGTTGAAAAAGGTGAAACATGTCTTGAATCAACATTTGTAGGATAGAGAGTTATGATGTACTCCAGTCGGTAGTGCACCATGGAAACTGACAGCGCGCTCCTTCAGTAGCGACAGCAGCTCAAATAGTAAATGTCAGTCAAACGCTACCATAGGTTCAACCCAGAGACTCAAAGCTTAGACGCTGTTTTCAGATAACTGCAAAAAAAAGTTTTTATCCTCTTTTGAAAAAATGGAAAATGATGCAACGAATGTCGCTACACTTAAAAAAAAACAAGTGTGGAGAAATCAAATTTCAGATGAACATTAATGTGAGCTGCAGTTCATAGTTCAGCTTCATTCGAGGTCTTTCATCATCATTCACATTTTTTGCCGCTGAGTTTCTCACCATCAAGCCCTGTTTTTCTGGCAATGAGTATTTTTTCGGTATCATCCCCTCAAGGGTTTTTTTTAAGTGTTGCGTCTCCGCAGGGACATAAATAACCAAGTTTATCTATTCATTTATCACCGGCTTGCTTTTGCCAGCCAGGCTGCTCATCTGTAAAAAAGGTGGAATGAACAATCAGACAGTTTATATTTGACAAGTGGGTGTGTTTGTCATACGACTGAACGGAGAGAGTATGAAGTTACGTACGAGTGACTGACAACACATAGTGTCTGTCTGTCTGTCTGTCTGTACGTGCGTGAAACAGCATTCCATAACAGTGCAGGATAATCCCAAACATCGGATTAGAGAAGAATGGACATGTCTGACAGCTTCCTCCGAAACTCTGCACTCAAAGGATCCTTTTGTTCTTTGACGCTTTAATACACACAACGAACACCTTTTCATACATGCACACACACACACACACACACACACTTTACACTACTCCCCTCCGGGTTCGGACGCAATGTGTGTAAAGCAATCAACAGTATGCAAAAAGAGGCATCTCATGAACCAGGTGACACAAGTCCTCCCCGCTTCTTTAAACAGCGTATCACGTAACAAATGCATAGCGCTGCCAACACAACACTGACATACAATCCACCTCAGTACAAACATTTTGACACGTCTGGGAGGAGAGGCAGCTTAACACAAGTCTGCAGGACCATCTTTTTTCCTTTAGCTTATAATTGAGGCGGGGTATTGAACATGAATGCTTTGATTCCCTGCCAAAAATGTGTCAGAAGCATAATACAGAAAGTGCTGCACAAAGAAAAGGGTTAAAATATTTGTAATACTCAAACTAAGGTATTAGACACATATAGTTTTTTTTTTATATGTGATCTTGTTTCAACATTTCAAACAATGCCTCATTCTTCTTTTAATTGAACTGTATACAGAAAGGGGTTCAAAGGTTTTTGCACAACCACAAAAAAGAAAACAATGAACAGAATATATTTGGTCAGTAACATTTTTTTTCAATTTATGGTTCAATTATATCAATAAATAAACATTTGTAAAACGTTATACCCAACATCCAGTCATAACCTAATATGCATGATTTTTTTTTAAATCAGATGGAAAGAGTTCTGAAATATTTTACTCAAGTCAAAGTACCACTACTTTGATTAAATTTTACTTAAGTACAAGTTAAAGTACTGGGCTAAAAATCTACCCAAGTAACTTGTTTAAAGTGTACTCAGAGTAAAAGTACAAGGGGTTAGCCCGTAAATCTCAAACTAGTTGCTTTTAATTAAAGGTCTACCTTTACAAATTAAAGTGCAATGATAAAATAAAATATGTAAACACACAACATTAAAACCATTAGTAAGGTATAATGTGTCATTTTAGTGTCAACGTTATTCCAGGTCAAAGGCCACATAAAGCCCAATTTGACCTCAAGAGGTTTACTTGAAAACAGTTTTATTACTGAAGAATGCTTTAAGGATTGTAGGTAATAAATATATAACTTGATGTGTGACTAATTATTGAAACAACTTCTATGTGTTTCCTTTAATTTCAGACCAACATAAAGACGTCATTTCCGCTGAACTGTGAATTAAACTGATTAAATGACAGAAGACCTACAAACCATACAGACTGTCAAAACTGATTTCCTTAATAAATATCAGTATAAATATTTACAAAAAAAAAAAATTAAACAAATATGCAGAAGGGCGTTAAAACCAAAATTACATTACCGGAATTATATTAGTCAACAAATGGCGAAGGGAAAAAGAAATGAACATAAAAATGAGTATATATATGTAGCAAACAGACATCTTTTGAATCAAACAGTGGGAACTAGTCAGTGCACTGGCCTCGGCTATTTGCCCGTAACAACATCACAACACAAAAAACACTATTTTTTTGTGTGTTTCTCCTGCAGAGACATCCAGTCTGAGGCTACGTTTGTGACTAAGTCCTGCCAGTCGTTATACACCAGTATAGATAAACCAGTGAGCAAAAATAACATTTACACGAATTTCAGTTTAACTCACTAAAACGCCTACACCCTTTTCTACTGGCAGCCAAAGACACCAGATATCAAGTTAGAAAGCAGATTAAAAAGGACTGAAATAGAGACTGGTGGGCTCACATTCCAGAGATGTCTGAGTTGAGAAGCTTTCATCGAATGAGTTTTCCTTTCCAACATATTTTATGTGACTTAACTTCGTTATGTTTCACTGTGACCTCTCCTCTCTTAAGACCTTTGGTTTCTTTTGTGTTTCTGTGTGCATACCATAATTCCTGGTGGTCTTGTAGTGAGTCAGTGAAGGGCAGGGGTGGATCTGCCAGAGCTACGAAGCGGACCAAACCAAACCAAACCAGACGGGGCAAACTCAAGGCAGACGAGGCCATAACAGCCTAAACAACCCTGTTTTCCAACCCTTTTCTGTGTTAATGCATCTCAAGAACCTCAATCATTCAATTTAGGTCCACATTAACACACATATCTCAATCTCCTCACACACACACACACACACACACATAGTGACATGCTAGTATGCACAGCTAACTTTCCCAGGCTCCACCTCAGGGAGCACACATCATCCAAATGGCTGCTATGGAGCTGTGATTTTTAGCAGAACAGCTTTTTTTCCTTTTACTGAGCCCCCTATTTTTAGAGATGGCTGAAATTATTAACCCCCCTCCCCTCCCCTCCGCTTCACCCACCCACACACACACACACACACACACACACACACACACACACATACACACTTCTCCTCCTCCTCCTCCTCCTCCCCTCTCCTCTCTACTGTTGTGTTTTGACCAAAAAAGTCAGAGACTGCAGCATTTTTCCTTGTCAGACACAGACTGTCTGGACGCCGAGTCGAAGACAGACGAGGCTATATTTACAGTCTGACTTCACCCCGAACGCACAGAGACACATGCACACGCTGCTGTAACATGGTCGGTGGATGACGCAGAGACGACCACACCTCGGCGTTGTCTGTTTCACTCTGGCCATGTTCTGCTGGCCGAGCCGCACGGCGGCGGTCAACCTCAGAGGATGCTCTTCTCAAAGACAGCAGCCTGTTACCACGAAGAGGTCAACAAGTCTGACAGACGAGGGAGATTTCAGTCGATCATTGTGAGTCCAAAGCATTTTATTCACACAGTGCTGCTTCTGGTGGTTCCCCAGAGTATTTTAAATCAAACCCGTGTCCAAGGGAAAGAAGACTAAAAGAAATACAACAGCAATTTCTCTCGTTAGACAGTCAAATCCCCCGTCAGTCACATAAACAGCTGTCTAGTTTAGCATTAGAAGATACAGTATTTAAGTTTTTTTTTTTTTTTTTAAATACCTGAATTTTCTTTAAAAGGAACATATTAAATAGATTTTTTTATCTGGATTTTATGTCCCACACACCCAAGAGTTGTACAGCAGGAAGACATTGATCACCACAGATCGTTTTTCAATGTACCTTACTAAGAAAACTCTCGTTAGAAAGTGCTGAAAAACACAATGTGGGAAAATTGCAAAGGAGCTTGTGATTACGCACATGAGTCCATTTGAATGATCTCAAAAAGAACAATCATTAAACTTAAATCCAATGATGACTCAGTTTTAATATTTAGAAAAACACACAATGGATTGGTCCGTCCTGGTTTGGAGTGAGTCATTGCCCAACCCAAAGTAAAGTCCAAGCATCTTTGGGTCAAAAAAGGGTAAAATGGACACAAATGGTGGATGGATAGCATTTATTTACTGTCTTCCGTCCACTCAAAATGCTTTACACTACAAGCCAACATTCACCCGTTCACACACACACTCAAACACCATTGGCACAGCCTTCGGGAGCAATTTGGGCCCAAGGACACTTCGATATGTGGACTGGAGGAGCTGGGAATGGAGCCGCCAAACTTCCGATAAGTGGGCGAATCGCTCTACTTCCTGAGCCACGGCCGCCTCAAGCAAACTATTGTGAGTTTCTCTTGCAGGCTGGCTGAGAATCTTTGGACCAGGAATAGGAGCTCAGACATCCAGAAGGAGCTTAGAGTTCAACCAATGGTCCTTTGTGTTTAAAAGGAACCAACTGAGGTGGTTCATGGATCTGATCATGATGCTTACCACTGCAGGTGTTCCTGGGCAGACTTAGAATACACTTTTGGGGGATTATGCATAAATCATTTGGTCTGGAAACACCTCTGAATCACCTCAGCAGGAGATGGAGGACATGGGTAGGAAGATGGATTTCTGAGCTACTTCATTTAAGCCCAAATTATACTTTCTGCGTCTGTGTAGCTATGAAGCTCCAGACAACATAAATTGGTGGTAATTAATCATCTCCCCATGTGCACAAGGGTTTGCACACATATGACCATGTGGTATGTATGTGGTGAAAAAGATGTGTGGAAACAATCATGTATTCAGACCTCCTAACAGAACTGTGTATTTGGTTTATATCTGCATGCTGCGGTCCACACGAACAGGTGTTTTCACTCACTTTTCCTGATTAAAACGTCCACATCTCCCTCAATCTGTTGTTACTTTTGTTGCAAACTCTTAAGGTGGGACAACTAACACCTCGATCATTCATGCCACTACATGGACTTTAGTGAATTCACGTAATTCCCATCGCAGCACCACCCAACTCCAACCTGAACAGACGTCTAACCAGCCGTGATAAATGAAAACACCTGCGTGGTTGTGCAGACGTTTTAGGTATTTAAAGATGTCCTGGAAGTCAGAAAATGACATTTTGTTGTGCAGCTAGACGGAAGATGATTATTATTATAATGACACTTGTAAACCTGCAGGGCTGTTTTAGGGGATTGGTAAAACAAACACACACAATGCTCTCTTTGACACTTCTGTCAACAGCAGAAAAACCTCTCATTTGTGAGCAATGAACCAACAATGGCTCATTGTCTGTGCAGCATGTTAGCCAAGTTAGCCAGACTGCTAATATCTCTGAACTAGAGTAAGACTTAGACTAAGTAAAGTCTAAAAAAGAACTCAATAAAACTAGATTTCAAGATTCTTGTCATCAGATTTGTGTGACTTAACTTTTATTAGCATGTGTAGCGAACAGAACAAGCCATGTTGACTCTGTTTTAAATCATCCCCTTTAAATCTGCGGGTGATATCTTTAATAATAAACGGCCACGATGTCATTCTGTCAGATTTTGTTTGGATGATGTCTTAAGTTTCGTTAGCTTTCGCCGCTCCTGTTAACAACGCGGTTCTTCTCCTGCCGATGAAAACATTAGGAGGATGCTTTATGCATGACAGCAACAACAACAACAACACAAAAATAGCTCGTAGATCAGATAAACATGTAGACAGATATACTCTGATTAAGCTAAAAAAAGAAAGTCATATAGAAAATTAAATTCCTTCAACCACCTCGAACTGATTACATTCCATCAATCAAGCCTGCACCCATTCCTTTGATATTATCAGTGTGTGTTTGTACATCTAAACAGCCCCATGCACGGGGAAGTCCACAGACTCTCTCTCTCTCTCACACTCACACACACACACACACACACACACTTGAACTTAACTATGACCCCTGGCTGTATGAACACTTAGTCCTCAGTAAACAATCTTTCCATGTTTTCACCAGAGGAAGGGAAGGGGTTCCATAAAGACTGTCATTCACTATTTAAGGCTAAAACACACACTGCAAACTAAATCGCCCGTGCACACACACACACACACACACACACACACACACACACACACACACACACACACACACACACACACACACACACACACACACACACACACACACACACACACACACACACACACACACACACACACACACACACACACACACACACACACACACACACACACACACACACACACACACACAGGTTTGGGCTGAGCTCCATGTACTGCGGACAGAGCTGCTGATTCTTGGAGCTCGGCGATAGCGTCATTTTTACACCGTGAGAACATGAGAAACACATTTCTCAAAGGAGCCCTCTCATTTGCCGTGGGTGTGTTGCCATTTTTGGGTGGGGGGAGAGGGGGGACAGGAACACACACACATACACACACACATACACACACACACTGGTTGAGCAACATTAAATATAGTAGCTCCAGGCTAATCTGTCTAGGTTATGAATAGGCAGCGTTTGGGGGCTAAAGAGGATGTGAAAGGTGTTTAAAATAGTCGCTTTTGACTTTCTGAGCTATATTTTGTTCAACTCATTACACACACACACATACATGCGCACACGCACACACATGGCTGTCAGAGAGGGTATCAATAGCAGAGGAACCAGTGATGCCCGGCCAGAAAAGTACTTTATTTATTTTGCCCTCTTTGAAGAAGCAGGAAGAAAAACAAACATCAGCAGGGAGGAGGAGGAGGAGGACGGCTGTGAATGCTGCCTCTCCACATAACGCACCCGCTCACCTTCACATTCACTTCAATGAGAAACTGTGTCCAAAACTTTTTGACTGACACCGTACGCTGACACCGTATGCTGTATGTCTCTCATCATGCACCACAACCTGCCTGCAGAATGTAATATCACAGCACTTCACTTCACTTCCTAGAGAGAAGAAAAATCTGCAGACTGGTGGAGTACGAGCAGCGGCCAGTGAGATGGTGGAGCCCGACTGTACTTATGAATTTGACTGAGGGTGAAACTACAAGTTGTCTAATCAATTACTCGATCAGTTCCTTTGTTATAGAAGATTGTAAACTCAATATTCTGTGGTTTTAGATTACTGGTTCAACAAATAAAAGCATTTTGAAGACTTTAACACCATTTTCTAACATTTTATAGACTAAAAATAATTAGATTTAATAAGATTAGCTGATTTGTTGTTGAATTTCACTCATCCATGTTACTCTGCACTCTGACCTTTGCACTTTGGGATCTTCAGAGAGGAGTCTTCCCAAGTATTCATCTATTCTTAAAATGGTAACTATTGATTTCATCTTGTTTCGGTCTGATATGATCTCTCATTGTTTAAATGTTTCAGTCTTGTGTTGTACTTTTAAATTCTTCCTGTAATCTAATTATATTGGTGTTTACTCTTATCTACATGTTTTTCATTTATGGACTAATAATAGTTTTTCTGACCTTAAATGATGGGCATTCCAGTTTTGAATTTAGCTCTAAGTAAGTTAGTTTTAATCTTGAAGATGAAGTAGGAGGAAAGCTTTGTTGAATTTAATTAATTATTTAATTTTCATTAGAGTGAACTTGCTGCAACTTCCTGCTAGGTTCAAATATCATGAGTGTGTCGGTGAGCAAAAACACTTTGACAATATGCCTTCACGAACTCAGAGCTGGACTGCTATTGCATTTCATTTCCTCTATTCTTTAAAAAAAAAAAAACCCAAAAACTGGCAAAGGTATAAGTGCCCAATTTACAAAGCATATCAATAATTGGGCGACATTATAATAAATCCCCGGAGGGCAGACGGAGCCACTTATGATGCCATCCTCAATACTGTAAGTGCTTCACAAAAGACCCCAAAAAAGTTGAGCGTTTGCCTTCTTATGAAAGAAAAACAAAACGTTGGATCCTTGGCGGTACTTTCTTAAAATGAGTCTCCATTGAAAGCTACAATGACAGCTTGGCATTATATCCATAACTTAACAAAACAAATGGATAGCCTTGACATCAAACATTCAATCTGATGAATAAAGCCATCACAAATTACATATAATTATACTGGATATAATAAGTAATCCCACCCTTCTGCCCTATTCAACCAAATCAAATAGCCTTTCTATTATTTAACTTCATCTCATCCTGCATGAACACGAGTTACGTCATTCCACTGAGCTATTTCATGACGTCTATAATTGTCCAGATTTAAACAAAGTAAAGCGGTTTTAATGAAAAAAAGGGGGATGACAATTTATCAGAATCATTTATTTTCTCAATCTTGTTTTCTCCTCACGCCCCCATCCCCTCCCCCCTTCCTCCAATCAATCCCTGTGTATGTGTGAAGTGGAGATAACCCCACACACAACACAGGAAGTCCAATTTTACGTAGGTTTTGTTATCAGTGATGCTGCGCTACGATTGGCTGCCGCAGCAAAGTCTGACACTGGGAGACAGACGCAGTTTGAACTGTGGGAGCTGTAATATTTTTAGTCTTTCCATGAATTCTGACAGCAGATAATACCATGGGAACCTCGCACTGAACAGATGAGCGATGTTTGTTTGTTTGTAGAACAAAAGAACAAAGGAAAGACTGAACTCAGAGGTTCAATAGCAGTGAAAAAGAGCAGTGGTGTCTCTTTTTTTTTTTTTTTTTCTTTTCTAAAAGGTTTAAGTGAGAAACCAGAAGAGAGGAAGAGAGTAGAGGGGCGGGGAGTAAACTGTACGCCTAGGTGCCAATCAAACCTATATCTGTGAATTGAATTTCCAGACTTCCTTGACTGGTTGGGCTCAAACTTTGACCCTGGACACACCTGACCTTTGACCTCAAGGTTGAAAAGAAGGTGCAGCGTTGATAGAAGGAGACTCAGTTTACGCTGTAAACTGGTCTGAACGCAGCTCGTGTTCATAAACACTGCACACTGCTTTTTTTTGGTCTTTCTCTCAGAACAATGCCTGCTCTCCTATCCACAGCTGCGTGTGTGTGTGTGTGTGTGCGAGCGTGCGTCTATGTCAGGCTCAGTCTCCGTGCTTAGAGTATGGTTCCAGCCACGGTGATCTCATGTGAGATGCTATCAGCCTGTTTACTGTTACTCTGCTCCCCTGCGGCCAATACAGCACTTACAAATTGGACAATCAAGTGCAGGTGTGTGTATAAAATATGAATGCCTGCGTGTGTGTGTGTGTGTGTGTGTGTGTGTGTACGACTAATGCTGGCCTCACACCAAACTACTTTTCCAGCGATTTCACTGTTGCAGATACATTTCCAATGTCAGAATAAAATAAAATGAGTGTTTTGCTTGAGTTGTGGCACACGTGTTGTAAAGGGGTCATAAAACTCAGTCCAAGCTGTCTTAAATCAGTCTTTTTCACGTCCTGATGTTCAGATAATAATAAACGTGTTTACTATTATCTTCTTTCTATCTTTGTTTTTAATCTTGGCTCGTGCTAATAGTGAAATTCAATGGCGTAAACATTGTCAACAACTAATAGGTGAGCTCTCTCTGGCATGAAACTGAAAGCAGCAAATCAGGTAGATAGTAAACATGGCACAGACTGCGGGGAGGTGCATCCTTGCAGTGCTCATTCTCTCAACCAGAGTCTATGTTCTGCAGTGTCTTCTCTTTTTTGTGTGTTTCTTTTTCGCTGGTTTTTCAAAATAAACCACTAAACACACAATGGCAACTGTGGCCAAAAAGCAGCTTCTGTTTCTAATCCGTTGTTCAACAGTTTTTCTTCTTGTAAATTTCCACCAGGAGTAGGATGGAAAATAATCTCAAAATGAACATAGTTGTAGTCTTGCATATAGTGACCCTGCAGGATCTCCAGTCTTTGCAAAATGATGACACATTGTCTTTGTCATTGTTTTTTTTATGAACTAGATCCTCTCTCCCTCCTCCTCTTCCTCCTCCTCCGTGCTCCACTGCAGGTGGAAGAGAAACACCTCCCCTGGTGGAAAGCAGGGTGCAGACAGATGCCCAGCCTGTAAACTTTAATGGCATTTTGTCACATATTTAAGAAAGCTGTTAGTGTATTTATGGACGTGCAGAGGCCACAAGCCTCCTGTTAGCTGTTGTGAAACTCGGGGCCATGCTACATTGATTAGGCAGCTTGGGAAACACTGCAGGGATGCAACCATCTGACACAAACAGCCCTGCAAAGAGTTTGTGTAGTTCTTACACTATAATCACTATAATAATAATGTGTGTTGGTGCCATTATTTCAAGTTTTGGATATTTACAAGATATATACAACATTTCATATTTGAAATTAGAGTGCAGTAACAAGAAATGTGGGCAGAAAATAGGCGCCGCAATTGTTAAGATGCTGACTGTGTAAAACTGCAACAATGCAACGTCCATGATTTCAATGAGAGCGATCCTGAGTGGGACAGAGGGGATGCTGCCACGTATTACTCCACAAAAAATCATAACAAATAAGTTACTAAGATGCACTGCAACATTATTCTGCAACAGCCTGTTAATAATTTCCCAGAGGTGTAACAGTCTGCCTAAAACTATACACTTCTGTTAAGTGTCTGTTGATTGGCCTTTTAAGCTTATTGGTTCATATTACATCTCCTAACCCTTCCCTGAAGCAACACGCCCACACTAGTGCGGCTGTTTGCATGTTTTTGGTAATCGACTGGAGTAGATTGATGTCTCGTACTGTGTCTCAAATCACATATTTCTGTTCTTACACTTAATATTTCAAGTGCATAAGAGCGTTCACACTGAGAAGTATGGAAAAATGCAACGCTATGAGTATCCGGATGGTGCATTCAAAAGTGAGAGTAAGAGTGTGTAACTATGGACACTTCTGGCCCTCAACGGTCGCCATCTTGGCTCCGTATCAGAAGGGGAGGGACCACTTTTCAAACAGGAAATGACAGCTGACGACGTTGTAACTACAGTGAACATTGTCGCATTATACAAATGTAAATTATACATGTCTTTTTGCACTAAGCACCACTATTCTCTATACTGTTGTCACTTTAAAGCCATCAGTAGGTTTATTGGGTTCATTTGGCAGCTTGTAATGATTTAGTACGCCACCTTACTAACTACCTGTCTGTCAACTGCCATGTTTGATTTGAAACAACACTACCCTACTAAAATATGGGCACTACACAAGTAAGTACATAGTGTACTAACAGTAGTATGTGATTTGAGACACAGTGTTTAACTTTACAGTATTTTACTGGAAACTGCTTTCATTTTTAGTCTGAAACCATCAATTAATGTTGGCTTCTTCTTGAACTATTGTCTTTCTCTTCAACAAAGCAGTTCCAGTAGGATAAACTTTATCACTACATAGTTGCTGTATATGGATATTACATTTGGGGCAATACAACAATATACTGGGTTAAAGTTATGGGCAGAAAGCTACTCAGGAATAAAGGTAATATTGACCCAGTTTTAGTGTATTTTTTAAAACTAAAGGAAGCTAAAACTAGTACTAAAAGAAACTTAATAGTTCCTTTAGGAAATAAAAGATGGCTGTATAATCTACTCAATCTATTCTGAAACATACATATCAATGCTATTTAATATTAATAACATATCGTTTGCAGTTTTGGATGTCATACATACATCATGTTGTACAACTAATAATACATTTGTGACAGTTTGGGGCTAAAGCTTGAACTTAGGTAAAAAATAAGCATGTTTGAGTTTAAGGATCACACTGGGTCTAAACAACAGATTGGGATCAGGATAGGTATTGGTGCTATATAGACCCAATCTGAGGTTCATTTTGATTTTTTTGAGTAAATCAGAGTTTTGCCGCATCGTCCAGTATGAGTGTTGGGTCAAGTGGGTGGCTTTATCTTTCAGTTCTGGCACAACAATGATACAGTTCTGGGTGTGGTCCCCAAAACTTTATCAATGTTGTGCCAGAACTGAAACATACACCCACTTGACTTGAGTTAGAGAGAGAAAGAGAGAGAGAGAGAGAGAGAGAGAGAGAGAGAGAGAGAGAGAGAGAGAGAGAGAGAGAGAGAGAGAGAGAGAGAGAGAGAGAGAGAAAGAGAGAGAGAGAGAGAGAGAAGAGAGAGAGAGAGAGAGAGAGAGAGAGAGAGAGAGAGAGAGAGAGAAAGAGAGAGAGAGGGGAGGTGATGTGACGGTCATGAGGTGGTCAGTGGCCTTTAGGGACAGCTGGGAAAGTGCACATTCATACATTTCACAAAACATAAAATGGGCACAACATAATATTTTAAAAACAGATAAAATCCCCTTCCATCCCCAGTCCCCTTTATCTCTTTTCAGAGTAACTGTTGATTCATTAACGTTATCTGACCATTGCAGCAGGGGCGAAGGGAGATATGAAACACACACACACACACACACACACACACAAACATAAACACAAAGTCACCATTTCCTGAAACAAGTGGACACGCACAGAGTTTCCTGTGGGAATTTATTGTCAAATGAGTTTATCTGCTTTCACCTGCTGCTGCTGGCAGCCTCATCCTCCGGCTTCTATCGTCTCATTTCATCTAGTACAGAAACCAAAAAGACAGCAGGAGCTATGAGAATGAAAGGATGAAAAACTGGATGAATAGCAGTGAAGAAAGAAAAGAGACGATGCGTTTGCAGTCGTTGAGATATGTGAGCCACACCTGGGAGATTAGTTATATATTATTTTCTTTACCTTCATAAGACTGACACATGCACACAAAAAAGGGTGTCCGTTAAATTATGACACCGTATTTGAATATTTTATATATATGACCGTTAACGTATTAGACGGATGATGACTCATGATAAACACACACACACACACCTGTGTTAAATTTGGCAGAAAAATTGGCATATTCTCAAAATTGAATTACCCGAAAGGTAGATAGTCATCGCGTAGCATAATAGTTTGTGTAGTGAAATTTACTGGACGAAGCCTACTTCAGTTAGTTAGAAGTGATTGGGTCGGGAGCTCAAGCAATGTCCAAGCATGACCCAGTTTAAAAAGCGGTACAAACACATGGTTTACACGAGGTACAGGGAGGAAGAAGGGCTTTAACAATCGGGTGTTTTCATGAATAATTGATGTATTTGTTCACTTATTTTTTATTTATTTATTTTTCTATGTTTTGGTAAATATATAAATATGTATGGGAAGAAGGATTGGTAATTGATGTAGGTTTAAATAAGCATATGCTTCATCCTACTCCTTTTCGGACATGTTGGGTTCACATTATTATTGTTGTTTTGACTATTCTCATTGGTTTTGTTTGTTTGTTTGTTTCTTAGATTACTTTTTTTTGTTCAAAATAAATCAAATCAAATCAAAAAATCAAATCAATTATTTCAATATCGAGTCCTTTTTCACGTCAATTTCTTTTCAATATTTAACTTTTTTAAATTGCTTCTTTCATTTAAACATGATATCTTTTGTTTTTTCAATCATATCAGTGACTTGATATTAGACGTAATGTTTTTTTTAAAAGGTGAAAAATGAACAGATTTAATGTCAGTCAGCAGATACCTTTGTGGCTCTCTGGACGGCTTCATAACACACTGACAGGACTTTAGGAAACCTGTGTCCACATCATTTGGACTTTTTTCAACCCGCTGCTGTGGCTGAAAAAACATCAGCACTGATAATGTACAGACTGATGACTTTTGTGTTCAGTGAAAGTTTTTCTGCTGTGCTGTGATTTTGTCTCAAAGGGTGAAGCTTTAAAGGGATAGTTTGGGAGTTTTAGAAGTGGGGTTATATGAAGTGCTTCTATATAGTTGGTGTGATACCTGCAGTAGATTTGGGTCTGCATGCCCCTCAGTTTGGAGAAGTAGGAGCAATGTATTGCTGCTGATGGAAACTGCAGCTAAAAATATTATAGCAACCTCAACCTCAATTTTAGCTCAAGTATACGCTATATTTAGAATATTTTAACTGCCTTACCTAGCCATCAGACCGCCCTTATATATTCCTATGCATGTCACATACTGTATTACACCACAGAGCAGCTGTTTGGGTCAGAAAATGCTGCAGCAGCATAATATGGTGAGTCACATACGTAGCAATACAGAAGTTATACAGTTGAGAATGGAAAGAAAAGCGATATTTCTAAACTGTGGGGGGTGCTGACCTAAATCTACTGCATGTAATCCATTGAGTATTGATAAGTATCTCATACAACCCCACTTCAAAAAAATCTGAACTATCCCTTTAATGTGAAGAAGCAAAAAATCCCCACATTTCATTAAAATCAAAACTTCCCTTTGTCAACACTTTGGGCTTTTCATTATAATAGCTACAGGTCATGTGAGTTTAACATAACTTTTGTTCTACTTATCTATTACTTTCTCGTTAAACTCACTTATCAACATGGCAATAATATCACTCTTCAATGAAAATGTGTTATCATGATTTTTTTATGATACGCACACGCAGCAAAACACACACAGTCCAAACAAAGATAAGGCTGCTGCCCTCAGGCTCTGCAGCTCCGACACAAGCGCAGAGCTCAATAAACACAACTGCACTAGCCCATACAGTATATCTCGTCCATCCACTTACATCACACACACACACTCACGCTGTGTGTGAAGTAGATTTGACAAGTATTATCAGCAGGGCGACCAGATAGGTGAGAGCGAGCGGCCTCCCTGCTGATACTGAAACGATAACATCAGGACATCAACACAAGAAGTCAGGGCCAAATTACACCGAAAAGGACAAGCGATTAGCAGTCAGTGTCATCAAAACATTTCACATGGTCGCTCTGCCATCGCGCACGCGCACACACACATACACACACACTTCATAGAGGCATACACATGATCTCTCAACCCATCAGAGGTGTGTGTTTTTGAAATGTTCCTGTAATGTGTCCAAATGTGTAAGATAAGACAGGAGTAGTGTAAATAGTAGAGTGTGTGTGTGTGTGTGTGTGTGTGTGTGTGTGTGTGTGTGTGTGTGTGTGTGTGTGTGTGTGTGTGTGTGTGTGTGTGTGTGTGTGTATTGGATGTAGTGCCTCCACATGTTGAGCATAGGAAACAGATGCCTCACCTCTGGCTATATGAGAGAGAGAGAGAGTGTGTGTGTGTGTGTGAGAGAGAGAAAGATAGGGAGAGAGAGAGAAAGAGAGAGAGAGGTGATGTTTGTATTGGAGCTTTTCAGCAGGGACTCGGCAGTCTTGTGGCAATTGTTCCACATTGTTCCATACAGACACCCCAGAGGGGTACACGGATAATAAAGCAGTGGTGAAGTTCGGCCATTTTCAGTGGTTCGTGCTGACCTTTGCAAATTCTTCACATATGGCAATCGAAACACACGTCAAAAGGAGAGAGGTTCTCATAGTCTGCACTTTTCCGCCTGTGAAATACGCGAGGAAGGTGAAGGTAAAATACTACAGTAGCTGTGGAGAGTTAACTCACGACAGTTACAGATATGACCTCATATGTGACCCACAAGAAAGTCAAATCCATATTTTATATTATGAGTTTCCAGTGGTGGCAAACACATATTAAATCGACTGTTTAATCTAGTGCAATGCAATAAATCCAACCTTTTATGAAGATGATGGTCAATTTTTTGTTGTCTGGTAGATGTTTCTCCAACAATTTAACTCCACATACTGCATGTAATTAAAAGTGGACAAATATATTTCACTAATCCATCACAGCCACAAAATATTGTCCAAAAACATAAAAAAATCTTGCCAATGCAGAAACATTAAAGTTCAACTATTATTAGTTATTAAACATATTTGGGATGAACTGTAGTGGAGTAATCATAGAAAGGAGACGTCACTCATTAAATTATTGTCACCTGCAAAAATCAGTGATATTTGAAAGGTCAGCTTTAACATCTAAAGCTCATCAGGCCCCTTGTTGAGTCACAGTTATTATGCTATCAGGGGCAACATGGGTTAGCACATTGCTAACCATGCAACTCCCTTTTTCTGCTAAGTGAGAATATACACAAATTATGTATCCATCCCTCTCTTCCCTCCCTCCTTTTTTCCCTTCATCAATCCCTCACACTTTCTCCCACCTCACTTTTTTTTTTCTTCTTTTCTCCATCTCCCCTCATTCGACACCCCTCATTCGACACGTCCCTCCCCACCATCATCATCTCTGCCCTCCTCCTGCCAAACTAAATGGATCCATCGCACTGATGGTGCCTGAGGGTGCACTAACTCTGCCCCTTACACTTCTGGCTCCAGCCCTTCCTGTGGAGCTGCAGAGGGAGTCACCGCAGGAAGTCTTCATCTCAGAGGACAGCCCACTTCCTCCAGAGAAGGAGAGAGGTGAAGCTGAAACGGGTAGGAGTGAAAGAATGAAAGTGTTGGACTGGTACACGCTGGAGTTGTTTAACTCCAGACTTGTGTGTTTGCAAATGGCTTATAAAAGGTGGGAGGTGATTATAACAATGTTTGAACAGACAAAGAAAGCAGGTTCGTTATGTTTTAAGGTTGTGGTTCAAATATGGCAGATGGCAATTCTTGTGGATCTTAATTTTGTTGGAAAAAATCTTCTTTTGAGGCACTACTGATATTTTGAGGTGCTGTTTATTGCTGCAGAATACATCTGAAGTAGCCTTAACGGATGCTGCAACCCATTTAAACTCACTGGTTTATAAAGTTGCAAAACTGTTACTTTTATTGGACTCAAAACCTTAATTTGCAAATTCATGTCTGAAACTGACCTTTTCTATAAAAGTCTCATTCAAACATTCAGTTCCTGCAATTTTGGGAATTACCTTTTATTGCTACAATATCTCCTCATAAGGTTATGGTTTAGGTACAGTAACACGCATGCAACTAAAAAGACCAAACAAACAAAAAACTAAACATAAACACTACAACATGTTGTTGGTTTCTGACACGACCTGAATTCCAATGTCCTGCACAATATCGGGAACAGACTCACAAGTTCTGTAAGTCATTGTAACGCAGCCAAAATGAAAGGTGAGCGGCTGGGCAGTCGACAGGTGGGTGGTCATGTGTCCGATGCATGTGGGTATGTGTGTGTACGAGTACATTTTATCCAGAAACCTCATTGTTTCCTCATCACGGTCGAGTACAACTTCTGTCAAACTCTCAGTAATGCTGCATAAATCAGTGCAACCACTTAATATTTCGTCTGATGCTGCTGGCCAAAGTCTTTGGCATCTACAGCCATAAATTTCCAGCATTTCGGCTGTATGAGCATGCATAAACATTCGGAGTAATGAAAATGTGCACCTGCGCACACACACATAGGCACACACCACATCATAAACATGCTCACACACTGAAAAATACTGTCCACCAAACTATAAAGTCAACCCAGCGGTGCAAGTGAGACAGAGTTTAACAATTCACTCCACTCTGCAACCAGCCTCTGAACAATAGAGCCAGTGTGATCTGAGGTATGTACAATGAAAAAAAACAATCTGTCATTCTCATTCTATTTCTCTTTCCCAAACATAAAACACACTCCTTCTGTCTCTGCACCACAACGTCATTGTGTAAAAAAAAAACCCTCAAAAATACTACATGCAAACACAAACTGGAACGCTCCTATATGTGCGAGCATGAAGAAATTCGCAAGAAACAAAAGCACTTTCTGTACGCTGGTGACAGTTGGCAGGGAGAACCACGCAGAACAAACGACATGAGTGTTTTGAATTTCCCCCAGGCACACTCGCTGAGACTTAGTGGGAAATATTTTCCTTCCTATCACACACACACACACATATATACACACATACACAATTGCTTGAGGGTGTTTCCCTGAATCTAAATATTCAAATAATCCTTTTGTTTTGATAAGATAACAGTTTAGACTCAGAGGGAGGCAGCAGCTTGAGTGAGGCACTAATGCACCAACAACAATGCCTCTTTATGTATCAGTAAACTCTGATAAAAGCTTCTCTCATCGTGTGTATGTGTCGTACTGAGTTTATTCTGCACACGCACGCACACACCAACCACGGTGGGAAATTAACTTTTTTTTTTTTTGGTTAAACTGAACATCTACCAGCAGCCACTGACAGATAAAAATGTTCAAATTCACCAGCTACTCAGCCACTTCCATATTTTACAAGCTTTTGGCTGGTGCTAATTTCCCACACTGGCACAAACACCAGTGTTGTGCTCATTACACCTCTGTTCTGTTTTGCTATAAATCACCCTCGACAACGACTTTCCATTACACCTAATAACTGGAAACTAGCAGCCGCCATTAACTACGTAATCAGGATCATGTAAAATCAACTCTCCCAAACCTCAACTGATCTGATGGAGGAAAACAAATCAAAGCCGCTGGCACACTTCCACTCTCAAAACAGTAAACATTCCTGCTAATCCTCAGATAATTGAGGGTTGCTGATGAAACTTTTTGAACAATTTGAGTTCAATCTGCCATTTAAAGAAGAATGGCGAGACACGATATTACAACTGAACTCAAAAGTAGCATTGTGTGACAGTGATTGTTACTGATAAAAACAGCACCATTACTGTTGTAAGTGATGTGTGTCATTGAAAGAGACAAACACAAAATGTGTGTTTGTTTTTTTGGGGGGGAGAAAAAAAAACAGAAAAAGGATTTAGTTACTCAGTCTTTATTTGGTAGTGATTTATGCAAATGCCAAGACCCAAACTGGTGATGTGTGGTGGTTAAACTGGAGGGACATTCCCAAGGTTTCTTTTTTGTTTCCTTTGGAGTACACCAAGTTAAAATAAAAACATGTTTTTTTGTTTTTGTTGTTGCATTGTTATGGTAACAGGAGAGTAATACTATCAGCACCATTTAAAAATACACTTTATTAAATAAAGATTCAGCCTTGAAAATATGACTTTAACAGTATTATCAACAAAACTGACTTTAAACTTGCATTAATTTATATTTTTACATTAAAAATCTGAGAAGTGCTGCTATTTGTGATGAATCCACAGCATTTCATCACCACACCGTGCAGGATTTAGCATCTTTAAGCTTATTGTTTTGGTTTTAAAGGCTCGCATCATTTTAGGGTTTTCATCAACCTCATTTCTAGCTGCAGCAAGCAGCTGCTCTGAAAACTCATCACCAAACTGCAGACACCAGTTAGGAACAAGTGGGCGGACATATTTGAGCACTTAGCAACTAAAGAGAAACATTTTTCTCAGGAGCAGGTAGAGACAAAACCATGACTTAAAAAAAAAGAAATAATAATATTGTACTATACTTGGCTGGGTGGCCGCAAACACGACTCCCAATGAATGATAATGTTGCTCCATGTCTGCTGGATGTGTAAAAAAAGAAACTGTTTTCTAACAAGTTCATCATGTTATGTTGTCAGATGAAAGGAGTGGAGCATGTTACATGTTCAAATATGAGACAGTACAAGTTTAAAGCAGCATGTAATGAAAATAATCAGCTTAAAATTGTACTTAAATACAATACTTTTTGCCCCAATAGTTAATAGTTAGATAGATTACATTATAGAGTTTGTAAAACCTGCACTGGCAATGTTTTATTTAATTGCAGATGTGCTAATAAAGTAAATTATAGACGGAGAAGGAGAGAGATGGATGGAGAACAGAGGAGCAAAGATGCAGAACTGGATAAGGGTTAACCTTGAGTTGGACCTTGTGGGTGGGTGGTAAAGAACTAGGCCGGCTTCTTAAAACACTTAAAACCTTGTTAAAAGCCAATTAGGCAAAATAATAATCTACATCAAATTAAAGAGAAACTCACAATCGGCCGCTCTGCCCTCAACCAAAATAAAAATGAAAGGAGATGATTTCACACAAAGGAAATATGATCCCGAGTTAAAAAACATTCTCAGTGTGTATGTGTGTGTGTGTGTGTAGCTGAGCAGTGAGGCTGGTTCCCAGGCTTGTGGACCACCAGAGTGAGTGGGTCGGGCTCTGAGGCAGTAAAAAGCCTCTGGCGTTGTAAAAAGAGACAAGCTGAGAAGTCCAGAACTGGACCGGGTCTTCTTTCAGCGGGACAGTTTATGTGACGAACACGAGGGGCCGTGTGTGTGTTTATGTGTTTATGTGTGTGTGTGTGTGTGTGAAAGGGAAGGGAGACTAATTGCTGGGATTCCAACAGCCTCGGCGAATAAAGCAAGTGGCCATAAAAGCACATGGTAGTGATTAGGCCGAGCTGATAGCCATCTACAGTATGTTCCTATGTCTTTCTCTTGCTCAAGTGCACACCCACAGAGCTATTAAAAAAAAAAAAAAAAAAATGATGCAAAACAGGCATCTGCAGATAAGCATCTGATAAGCACACACAAACCTAAAAAGAACTGAGAAACACCTGCAGTAATGACATCATACAGGTGTGGTGACAGCTAACAGCTAAATGCATAGTTGTCCTCATGCTAAAAAAGGTTCCCATAAACAATTCCTGCACACAGATCCTACGGTTGAAACAATTATCGGCAATGATTGACAATGTCAGCAGCTATTTATCGAAATGATAAATCTGTTGCACTGCTGATTTGTTGTAAGCCTGCACTTGGCAGACGATGATTATAACTTGCAACCATACACTGCATTAGCATTGATGCTTGCGGTCGCGATCACGTCAGATGCAATATTTCTAAGTGACATGTTGCGACACACCCTTCATGTTTGGAGCTTTCAGGGTGTGCTATAGTGTCATCTGAGGCTAATGTTGGTTTAAATGCAGCAGGACACAATCATTTAACCATACATGTATATCTTGAAAAATTGGGATTGTATGTATTTCGTATTTTGTAACTTCTTGTATGCATACATGAAGAGTAAATTCAGTCTGCATAAAACAAAAGCAATGGTTTACACATGTTAATCTAATCTTATAACGATGTGTTGATGTGCACACGTGTCGTAAACACTTCTATCTGTGTGTTTGACCTCATAAATTATCTCTGCTTTCACACGACTATATAAAAACCCAAAACAAGACAAACAAGTCTAGTGTTTCACTTCTCTTTGTTCGCCCATGACACGCTCCAGAGCCACAGCAATTCTTTACATGCCAACATTAACCTCCAACTATCTACTCATTCACAAATAGATGATCGTGATTTGTGCTTGATGGCTTGCGGTTCGGTTGCAAAACAAACGTCAGACGTCTTATTAATGCTCTGGTCGAAAACATAAACGGTTATATAACGACTCTTATTGTTACTACAGTTGATATTTCATTAAAAACACAAGAGCTTCACTGTTCTGATTCGAATCCAGTCGTTTCTGAATTGCTTATTTTATTTTTTTCATGATGTAATACATTTTTCTGGTTTCTTTCTTTCTTTGTTTTTTGTTTTGTCTTTTTAGTTTTTTTTACTGTGTTTTCTTGATAAGCTCGAGCAGAGACAGAAAATTCTTGTTGATTTTGGCGTCGTGAGACCTACGGATGAAAAAAGCAGCAGAGCAGGCACACATTTAGATTTATACTACATGTAATTGAGTAGTTAGCCCTCAGCGGCTAACAGCTAACTTTGCACTTACTGTACATCTACATTACAGCCCTGCAGCTACTTCCAAGTAAAAGGTCTGACAGTAATCACCACACTGCTGCAAACCCTCAGCTTCACTTAAGAACCGAATGTATTGTTACATAACTAAAATACTTGACTCATAAGTTGTTTTAATGCTTGTTTCATTACCACGTGTGTAGCGTATGCCTCAGTGGCAATGTTTTGCACTCGAAAAAAGTTACAAATTGGTTCCACTTGTGTCGGAAAATTGATACCACGCTGCTCCTGCGCCGTCACGCCTCTTGTCATGAATCCAATTATGAATTATGAATGTATGAATTAAAAATAGATGCATTGTGGTGAGTCATAGTATATCGTGTCCACAGTCCATCTGCTGCACAAGTCCTACTTATCTGTATCTGAGGTGTGCAGAGGCAAAACCCTGCCGACCACAACTGCCTAAAATTCTTGTCCTCAAATCCAGATGCAGGCCCTAAAGCAACTTAAAGCAACATAACTCCGTCGTTCAGAAACACACACACACACACACACACACACAAAAAGTTACACAAGTAAAAACATCACAACCTGCTTGTTCATTAAAGACGCGATCGGCACTAACGGGCTAAATCAGTACCATGTGGCGAGCGCAGAGCCTCCCCTGCCCTCTGCTCTTCAATATAGTGGGATGAACATCAGAAAGGATGGGCTGACGAGATACATATGTCCAACACTACATTACCACATGTGGGTCTACAGCAGCAATCTCTTTGGGTCAAGGGTCTCAAATTTTTCAGCTTGAGATCCAAATTATGTCTAAACAGTGATACCCTCGGAGCATGATTTATTACAACATACAGTTCTTCCATCAGAAATAGGCATTTTGGGTTCTGAGGAGTTAGTTAGGAGATCTACCTTCATTTTATTTTCTTTGGCATATCTTCACTGATAAATTTGCTAAGCTCAGCAAGATCCACAGGTACTGTAGTTTAGTCTACGTGGCTACAATTTTAAGCAGACATATTGCTGTGTAGGCACTCGAGTCGTTCCTCCTTGGAATGTCTTTGTCTTTTTTCCAGAGGGAAACCATATCCCCGGTATTCCTGCCTCCGTTAGACCATTGCCGAACGCCAGAGAGAGAGAGAGAGAGAGAGAGAGAGAGAGAGAGAGAGAGAGAGAGAGAGAGAGAGAGAGAGAGAGAGAGAGAGAGAGAGAGAGCGAGAGAGCGAGAGAGCGAGAGAGCGAGAGAGAGAGAGAGAGAAAGAGAGAGAGCCCAGCCCGCCCAGCACATACCTCCGGCCTCCCTCTTATTGGAAAACTGGGATAGCGCACGGAGGAAATGCCTGGCATATTCCCAGAACAAAAGGAGCAATCTAGACATTGAGGGCAAAGAGGAAAATATATTAAGTTAAAATTAAAGACATTTTTGTCATATTCAATCCGCAAAGTCAAAAATCAGAATCAGATGAGGTTATCCAGGCGGCAGAAACAAGAGGAGCTGGGTGATACTTTCAGCCTGGTTTGGATACAGCTCTAAGCGGTTCAGACACATATGTGAGTGTGTGTGTGTGTGCGTGTGTGTGTGTCTGAAGTGTGTTGTGACTTGTGAGTGGTGTAGACATTAAGTGGCTGACATTAGATCCAGTCTTTGCGGGCTGGTCCACTCGCGTGCCTCCTGATATGAGTGAGTGAGTGTGTGGGTGTGAGTGAGCGTGTGCGTGTGTATGTGTGTGTGGGAGCGTATGTGTATTTGTGCACGCGTACATGAATGCTTTCCAAAGCGTGCACCTGTGTCATATAAATCCGCCATGAGCTTGCTCCCGTAGCAGCGCTACATTTCCAATAACAGTCACAGAGAGGGCTGCAGGCGAGGGGCGGAGAGATGGCTACTGTACATTGCTGTAATAAAGCACAGCTGTGTGTGTGTGTGTGTGTGTGTGTGTGTGTGTGTGTGTGTGTGTGTGAGTGTGTGCGTGCGTGTTAAAAGAGGTTCTACAGACAAGTGTGTTTTTGAGGGAGGGAGAAAGTTGGCGTGCTGCTCTGTAAATTTAAGGAATTGGCTTTTGATTGCGTTTGGCTGCAACTGAAACAAAGCAAATCACCTTTTGATGGGAAACCAGAAAAAAATCTTCATGTTTTACGAACTTTATAAGTCACAAAGTGCAGTTTACCTCTGTGACTATCCCTGCAACCCTTCTGTATCTCCTACAAAATTCATTCGAAATACTAATTAATTTGGTTTTCCAGATACTGCAGGATTCAGAGGAGGTGTAACTGATGCCTGGCATATTTGATGGCTGTGTCACTCACATACTGTCACTGCAAAGAAGTGAATAAGAAGAGACTGGGGTGGACGTGATGAGGGATTGTTGCTTTGGTTACATATTGGAAATGTCATTGCAACCTATAAAGGTAGGTTTTTTAGCTAAATATATCTAAGAACACAACCTATTCCTAAACTTAAGTGCACTGAGTTGCCTTGACAGGGCTGGGGCAATCATTCACTTTCATACTTGAGTTTTGGTACGAACAATAAAACAATACCAACGTCAACATCTTATTACTAAGAAGGAATATCATTTTCTAAAGAAATATTGTTTTTTCATTTAACAAAAAGCTGAACTTTTCAAATATTAAATGCATAAACGAATACAGTAAATGAAGAACTTGAACCATCCTGGAGTTGGAGTTACTCTGTGTTATGGATACGTCTCGGTCGGCACCAAATGGGATTAAAGCTTAATACCAAACTGATATCGGTAAGACAAATTCCAGTGGAGATTCTACGATTTATTTATTTATTTTTAAATACGATATGCTCACATGATTAAAAAAACTAATCCAGGCAGCTCTATATTTTCTTGTATTTTCAGCAAATTTTTAGCGGGCAGGTTTGGTCCTGCGTATGTGTCTGATGGTTTGCATGTAAGAAAAATGGATGCATTGATCTATACATTAAAACTGAGACAAGGAGATTAAAAAATAATACAAAAGACTGAGTATATAAGAGAAAAAAAGAAACTTCTCGCCATCAGAGCCTAGCAGCAGGCTGTGTGAGGGCCCAGGATGCCTCTCTGTGTTTTAAGTCTGTGGTTTCACTCCGGAGTTCTTCTTCTCTCCTGGGAAATAAAAACATTCTTGTTTTTCCTCCAAATGACCGTTCTGGGGGCAGCCAGATGTGCGTGAGGGGAGGAGGAGGAGGCTCCTCTCCTCTCAGACTAAACTGAGGGGCTGGGCGAAGGGGACCTCCAACACCAGCTCCTCTCCTCCAGGAGAAGCAGCCCACAACCTCGCCTTTCACCTATGACCCTTCACCCCTGACCTGAAGGATGAAGAGGGGAGGGAAGGGCTGCGGAGAGCTCAGGGAATGTAAACAGCCAATCGGCACATGCAGAGTGACTTTAATAACTATTTGGCCTTGCTGAAATGAAGCCAAGTGATGATGCAGAGTAATGTTCTTGTATCATTTTATCTGCACATGCTGTATATACATACATATTACATGCATGTGGGGGCAGCCCTCCCCTCTTCTCATTTTGCCCTTTCTCCCTCCCTGAGGTAATTGAGAGAATTGCGTCAGCCATCTATTCCAGCCTGCTGGACGATGAGGAGGAGAATACCATCAATCCTTCCGGGACCTCGCGAGAGACCACCGGCTAACATGGAGGAGTTGACGAGGAGGAGGAGGAGGAGGAGGAGGAGAGGGACACGGGTACGAGCCCTAAACCATGGGTGGAGAGACAGAGGGATGGAGGGAGGGAAAGATGCAGGCAGATAAGAAGGTGGGGGAGAGTAGGAAGGGAAGGAGGGGAGGAGGGATGGGAGGGGGCGGACATGAGGTGTTAAGAAATATAGGATGATACAAGAGTGAAGGAGTTGAGAGAGGAGTATGAAGTAAAGAAAGCAGGGAGGGGAAATAGGAGGAAGGAAAGGATGGAGGAGGTCTCGAGGGAAAAAACTTAGTACAGGACGTCCTAATGTGGTGGAATGCTACTTTGCTCCCTTCATCTCTGAATGTGAATAGTACCTTGGCAACACTAACTGACTCACTGGATAAGCTTGTATTTTATTTAACCTACGTAAGAACACACATAGCTTGAATTATGGGTGCATACCCATGAAGAATAGAGTGGTCCAGATTGTCCCAACACATGATTCACAAAGTCTGGACAAAGACAAATGCAGAATTTATGCTGACTTTATTCCCACATATAGAACATACCCTAATAATTTAGATGTGTGCATTAAAGTCTGCACAGGCAACGACAAACAAATCCAATATAAAGATCCTCCACTGAGGGTTTGATGCTAATATTAGCAGTGTCAAGCTCAGCATGCTTGAAAATAACTAGGTTGTATGGCATGTTGTCTGGCTATGTCTAAAGGCAAAGCATTTCTACATGTTCAGAATCACCACATTAGAAAACTGGTGTAAAAAGTCTGCCAGCATAGCGTCTTCCTGGCAGCACCCTGCTGTTTTCCTGATCCCACTCCAAGGACTTTTAGTCTTTTGCCTTCATTTGAGCCTGAAGGAGATAAATTGTACAAATGGGGATAATCACACTAACTTTTTCAGACTGTCTCTCCTTAAAGGTATTCATGACGTTAACACTCGTAAAGAAAGCATTCAGAAAATTGGTACTGGAAGAACTTATTAGTCTAATCCGAGGTCCAGTCTCTTCATACATTGTGTCCCTCCTCAGCTGTGCATCACTGCAGACTTGATGTGATCACAACGGGCATTTTAGACACATCATGGTGCACATGACCAAAGCGTGCATGGAGTTGGTTCTCTGGATTTCAGACACATCATGCTACTTGTGACCGAAGGCTGCCTGGACAGTCCAAAAGTGCGGATGATGGGTAATTGGATTCAGCAATAGATGGCCATCCTCTAAAAGGATGCTGCACCTCCAGCAAAGACATTTCAATAAAAAGTATGCAACAAAATTTGATGAATGCAACTGCCACATCAATAAAGATTTAAAAAAATGGTGCATATATTTATTAACATATTTAAACTAATCTAAGTTCATTAGAAAAGCCTATGTAATCTCAGAAGTTTAGATCCAAGAGTTGTGAAGATTGTGCAGGTTTTTACTAAATATTTTTAAAACCTCTCTTCATTTGTGACTGTTTTTGCAACTTTTTAATGTATTTTTAGTTAAAACATTTCCACATTGGAAGTGCAGCATCCTTTAGAGACTCTTCATGTATGTGTTAAGTACTCATAAGGTAATCCACTGAGACTCTTAGACTTGTACCGGCTCTGTAAAGGCCCTGTGCTGAAACACATATGCTAAATAGGGCGAACATTTGAATCTCTTGTTACTTCTAGTTGACTGAGGAAGTACAGACAGCGCACTCTTTCAACAGACCGAACTGAACAAACGTCCTCTATTTTCTACCTCAGCACACAGGTTGACGTGAAAGCAGCTCAGAAGGCAAAGGTCCAACGTTCATTTCACAACCTCTCACACTAACAGTTGTGAGATTGTTAAGAGTCAGATAGCTGGCATGGCATTCTTCTCGGCAGGAAGCGGCTCTTTTCTCTGCACTCCCAGACCTGGCATGCTAGGAAATCAATGCACTGCCCTCATAAAAGCCCTCACTTCCTGTCTATACAGGAAACAGTCACTCACTCGCTTGCTCCTGATATCCTGCAGGTCTCAGTCTGTCTGTGAGATTGTTCTGCCAATCAAAACATGTTTATCAATGAAAACAAGCACAGGAATGTGACCTTATCGGTGAGTCATTTGTTGTCTGAGAGCGGGCGCTGAGATTGAATCAGGTTGTGTGATGAATGTCGTGTATAAAGCAATAAAATGCAATGAGATATAAACTGTCCAATCAGACATGTCAGGCCTCGGGGAAAATGTGGCTGCATCAGATGAACACTAAGCTCAAATCAGACATCTCTCTCTCCCACACACAGTTTCACAGAGTCTGTCCTTGCAGCTTGCCTCCGTCTCCTTTTTCTTCCTGCAGTTTTTTTTCCACAGCGCAGACCTATAGTTCCTTTTTTTCATGATTTCTTTTTTTTTTTTTTTTTACAGTCACTCAACCTCATCTGTACATTTTTCCCAGCAAGACCGAGTCTCATGTTACTTGCAGCAAAAAAACATATTAGCCGACATAAAACGAAATGGAGCGCTAACAATAAACTCTACTCCTGCCTTCTGCAAACAATCAGCACCTGGTGCTTTAGTATGTGCGTCTGCGTAAAAGAGAGATTACACGTATAAGACAGAAAGACAGAATCCCCAGTAGCATCTCTTCTGGGAATTACTTTAGTCTTTAAAAAAACCCCCACTAATCTCTGAAAGTCTCCCATATTAATGTATCCCACTGACTCCCACACCAGAGGTGCTAATCCAACAATGGTTATAAACCAGTTGGATGGTTGTCAACTTCGTTTCCTCTTCAGGTGAAATATGCCCCCTCCCTCCGAATCAATTACTCCCTCCTCCCTACTCAGCTGTTGAGCTCTTATTTACGGTCTGAACCTGGAGCCTGGGATTATGGCAACATTTGACCTCCCACCTCCGACCCTCCGAGATGACCCTGTGTGCCATTAAACTGCCGCTTTTCTCGCTATTACCCCATCTGATGACTCATTTAAGGGGGATCCCAGGTAACATGAGAACAAGATGGCAGATCTACCTGCTATAATGGCAGCTGAGGAAACCGACAGCCAGTTAGAGGAGAGAGAGAGAGAGGCTTCGGCTGACTAAAAACCTCTGAGATCATCAGGAGGTCTGTCGTGGATGCCAGAAGAACTATCGTTTTACCTCCATGTGGTTTACCACCCACTGGCACCTCATGTAACATCTGTGGTATGAGAGGTGTTAGCTGAAAGCCGGCAAAGCACAGGAAAACGCAGTGTAGGCTCTTTGTTTTCAGGGTTATTAAAAAAGAAATGCGTAAAAGAGAAGGATTTGTTTATTTGTTAAGTAAATTGGATGCAAAATACCAACATTTTGCATTTAAATTAAACTTTTTTTGCTGTGTAAACTGCAGTTTTGCTTACAATTTACTGTTTTTTACATAATAAGGGTGTGTGGTACACTTGTTTCCTTGAGATAAAACCATTTGTTGAGATTTGAACACTACAAGAGGACATTTACTTTAAATATGATCAGGTTACAAGATTATGAACAAAAGCTTTTGGGTGTTTGAGGACAGAAAATCTTATTTAAAATGGTTTAAACCAACCATCGACTTCTAGAAACCAGGGTATTTTTAGGTTTTAACAACTGAAAGTTGTCTGATAAAAGGTCTACCAAGAAAACCTTGTCAGTTTAATTTGTATTTTTCAAATGGAAAAACACAAAATAAAGAACCTAAAGCACAATTTGGTCTATTTGGATCTCTGACTGTGATACTAAATGTAAAGAGTGAAAGATGAAATGAGGAGTCGAAATAACCAAAGAGAGCGAAACCCATAGTGAAAGCTCCAGCCAGCGCCCCACCTGGCCTTGTTATGTTTATTATTTCCATTATCCAGTTGTAATGGGGAAAAGTTGAAACAAACACTGGTGCACCTGTTAATTCCACCCCCAGGGAAACGGGCCCACAAACTCTCCAGCTATTTCCTGTGGCCTTGGGGAGGGTTGAGGGATGGGCAAGCAGAACCAGATGATGGGGTGTTTAGAGGTTGTGTTTGGGCGCCCAGGGCGGCAGTACAGACCATGGGTGTAGTGGCCATCAGGGAGGTAGAGTCAAGGGGTAAAGGTCAGGGTGGGGGTGCAGGGCCACACCCGGTAGGACATGAAGAGGTAGGGGAGCGGGGGCGGGGGGCGGAGAAGAGGACTTGAGCCCTTCATCTGAATCTGTTCCAGACCCAGAGCTAAATGACAGTATATTGGATCCAGACATGAGGAGGAGGATGTGTGAGTATGTCTGTATTGAATAGATATAAGTCTATGTATATATATATATATTAGATTATTATCATCGATTATGTGTGATTATAGTTGTGATTCGGGCGTCACGACTGAGCAGAACAAGTTGTACCGAGTGCGTTCCAGTCTGGTTCGGCTGGTTTTGACAATAAGCAAATAAAAATCATACTGTGCGGTGTCCAATGATTCAAATCGCTTGGATTTTGATCCGAGTTGCTGCCCAGTATTCTTATTTAGATAACATCAAGCATGTTTGACCGACGACTTAACGTGCAAACACCCAAACAGTTATAAAACTGTCTGAAAACAGAGGAAACCAGAAAATAGCGAGGTGTTTTATGACTGAGAAGGTATCATTTCCTCATGTACTTGCTGCCAGAAAAACCCCTCTAACCACCATCTAACTCAAATTTGGCATTTTTTCCTCAGTCTGTCCTGAACAAATGATTGCATGAATTAGCAACGAAAGCTATTTTTGGGGGGGATATTTGTCTCTGTATTGACAGACATACAAGAGAATTGATGATCTGGTTGGATTTCAGGTGTTTTCATAATAGCACCACCAATGTGTTGTCCTTTTTATACGTCCTACATGTTTCTTAAAAAAAATGTGTGTATGTTGTTGGAAAAAAGACTTATGTTTGGAGTGTTTGGCCTTCGTCTTGGGTCTATATTTAGCTTTGACCATCATTTATAATCACTTGTACCAGTCAAAGTAATTGTTGAGATCTGGGAGCAAAGCTACGTTTCTCTGGCAGATATGATCAATCTGTCTTTAGTAACAGGATATGTAGCACAGTCCTTTAAGGTAGCTGTAATGAAACCACTTCTTAAGAAGCCTACCTGAGGTGATTCAGAGGTTTTAGCCAACTATAGGCCTATAACTAACCTTCCCTTTATATCCAAGATCCTTCAGAAAGCAGTTGCCATTTAGTTGTGTGACTTTCTACATGGCAATAGTTTATTTGAGGATTTTCAGGTGTATGTTGTTGGAAATAAGACTTATGTGTGGGGTATTTGAAGTTAGTCTTGACTTTGACAATCATATATATCACTTGTGATGGCATTGTACCCATTGAAGTAACTGGTGAGATCTGGGAAGAAGGCTAAGTTTCCCTAACAAAGACCAACTGGGTAAGAAAGGATTGGTCTAGCGATCTCGTAACAGTTTGTCAGTATGTAAACTGTGATAGATATTTACAAGGAGCAGTTTGGGTAATAATCTCTCATTGACTTTCTTTTTCTCTTTTAAATAAGTTTGGCTAACCAAGGGTTTGTTTACAACCTGTCTGACTGCTCATGTTTCTTGGCCAGTATCACTGTTATTCACAAAGTCACTCAGCAATGAATTTCTTCTGAAAAAGTGGTGTATGTTGTTGGAAATAAGTCTAATGTGTGGGGTATTTGAAGTTTATCTTGGCTTTGACAATCATATATATCACTTGTTGTGATGGCATTGTACCCATTGAAGTAATTCTTGAGATCTGGGAACAAGGGTTACGTTTCTCTAACAAAGAACAACAGGAGAAGAAAAGCCAGACAGGTTCAAAATGAGCCAAACATTTCCTGAGTGTGCGTAACTACTGTAAATATGACGGAGGGGAAGTCTGGGAAGTCAGTCTGTAAACTGTGATAGATATTTACAAGAAGCTGTTTCATTATTAGTTTGCCATTAACTTCCATTTTCTGTTTCAAAATAAGTTTGGCTAACCAAGAGTTTGTTTATAACCTGACTGCTCGTGTTTCTTGCCAAGTGTCGCTGTTTTTAGCAAAGTCACTCAGCAATGAACTTAGCGAGCACAATGTTTTTATTATAGACGTGCATTAAACTACCAATAAGACCTAAGTTGTAATAAACCGGAATTATCCCTCAAGACCTTTTTTCTTGAATTTCTCTCTCACTGTCTTCACTTTAGGCATCATTTATCTCTGCGGTTTGAGCAAAGATAAAATCACTGGCGTACAATTATATACACAGAGACTCTTCCTCGGCCCACCCGCCTGCTTCCCATCGGTGAAAACATGATTCCTTCACCCTCATCATCCTTCACCCCCTTTTGTTCCATCTCTTCTCTCTTTTCCCCCCCCTGCTGTTCTGAGCTGAGGGGAATTAGAAAGCATAACAGCCGAGAGGTCCTCTCTCATGGAACACCCAGATCGCTCTCTTTCTCCCCTCTCCTCCTCTTTACTCCACCTCCTCGGAGCTTCCTGCTCACACAGCAGGCCCTTTCTTCTCCCAGGGCCGCGTTTTTCAGGAGGAGTCAGTTCACCAACGCACCATACAGGCGAAGCAGGGCCATAAAGGAGGGCTCTGAGCTGTGGGGATGGACCAGTCGGTGAAATTGAGCATGGCGGCACTAAATCCATCACAGGGCGGAGAAGGGGGATGCACATAAATATAGTTTGAAGAAGACAGGGAGAAGGCGGAAGCAAGGAATAAGGGAAAAGGGTGGTGGTGAGGAGGACGAGGGAGGAAGGCAGAGAGGATAGGATTATGTTTAGGGCTTTGAAGCAGGAAAGAGATACACTATATCCAAGAAAATATATTTCTATAGTATTCGTTTACTTTGCCAAATACATTTTAGATAAAACACTTAATTTACTGCAAAAAACCAGAGAAGTTATAGAGGGGAGGTTTGGGTGGATGGTTGAGTCAAAGCACACACACGGTTCACTCTGTGTATATATATCATGCTGTTAGGTTTAAGCTTTAACAAAACTTTATAACCACGTTGTGGTTATAAAAAGATTTTTGGTTACATATTTTTTTAAAAGTGGTGCGTCCTGTCAAGCTTTCTGAGCGTTGACTCCAGAGCTCTTTCGCTCCACTGGACATAAGTACCTCCTGAAAAATGGAACTATACATCAGAGTAATGAAGACACCAGACGGAAACCACAAGAACTGTGATTGGTCGGTTTTGGGTTTCGAAATGTTTTCTCTCGCAAGTTCCCAGTGGTAGGCTTGTTGTCTTTTCACTCATGCGAGACGGACACCTAATTTGTGATCTGAAATGCCGTTTCTAGCAGGATCATTACTCCCCTATCACAACGTGAACAGAGGAATTAGGGTTGCAACTAACAACTGATTTTATTATCAGTTAATCAATCGAAGCCTAAGTTGACATCTTTAAGCCTCACATACTGTCCATAGTCTGACTCATAATTAGTCTCTACACCAATTCACATTCATAAATTCCCCCATCGGTCATTAAAATATGTTTTATTAATCCTTCTGTTTGAATAATCTTATGGAAAAAAGAAATTCACTATCTAATCACTATTTTATGGTCCAGGATAATATTTTATAGACTATGATGAATAAAGCAACATGTTTGAATGGTGACACAGGTCAAATTTGTAGATTTACATATATAAAAATGTGTATCAACTGCACAAAAATGTAAAAATAGAGGAATTGTATCTCCATTTTTGTAAATTGTGGGTCACATAATGAAAAGTCCACCTCGGAGAAATGTGTATATGGTGCTTTTACAGCTCTCAAATGTAAAAATGTAAGGGTTAATGTACAAGTAAGGCCCAAAACTCAAATATATTAATTTTACAATGATAGAAAACTGAGAAAAAGCAGATTATTGTTATATTCTAGAAGCTGGAATAAGGGAATATTTGGTATTTTGTTTGATAAACGGTAAGTCATTTGTAATTGGTTATTTTTCTGTTGATTGAAGAGTGATTACTGGCCAATCATTTCAGCACAAGAAAAAAAATGTTAAAGATCTAGAAAGTAAAGCCACTTCCAGAGCTTTATATTCCAAATTAAAAACAAGCGGACATAAATGTGATGACATCAGGTATAAAATCAATTCATAACAAGATCCTTGATAACGACGATTAATAGGGTTAAAATCTACACAGATGGTTTTTCTACGGCAGGACGACTGAAACACCTTGACAGAGAAGCAACAACCATCCTCAGGTCTCAGTGGGAGAGTGTGTAAAGAAACTCATTAAGTCACTTATCACTTCATCGGTTTGGGAGCAGGGGCCACTGTGTGCCACTGGGCCCTGTGACAGAGCCGCTTTCATGGGCTCTCTGTCTGTCAGTGAGCGAGGGGATACGGCATCGACAGAAAGCTCAGGGAAGAGGGCGCACTGACAGACGAGAGAGGGAGAAAGAAAAAACAAAAAAAAAGACGACAGCGCAAATAGATACGACTGAGAGAATAGAGAGACAATAAAAAGAAGAGCAGAGGTGAATAAGATAGAGAGAAAAGGGAGAAGGGGAGGGAGGGTCGAAGAGAAAGCGGAAGACAAATTGACAAAAAATAGAGAATGGTATGTTGTTCCATTTTAAGGAGGTTGAGCTGGAGATGATTTATAAGAGCTGCGAGAATCCCTCCAAACACGATCTGACCAGACACGAGCACAAATCACGGCTCGGTAGACGGCTGCCATCACCGCCATGAACTACCCCCTCCCTTTCTTCATACCTGTGGCATGTTGCTGAGGATGATACTTCAAAAGGAGGTAGTTACAATACATATTACCCAACATCTAACGCCTCGTCTCTGCTCCACCGTCCACCTATTAATCCTCCGGAACGGAATAAAGAAGACCGCTATCGCTTCTCTCTCCCACCTGTGCAAGGAATTCCCCTCCCTGCCCCTTGTCTCATATAACATGTCGCATTAGATTGCATTTTCCTGCATGGAGTGTGTGTGTTTGTATGTGTGTTTGCGTGTGTGTGTGTGTGTGTGTGTGTGTGTGTGTGTGTGTGTGTGTGTGTGTGGGGCTTGTCTCATGTTTAGACGTAAGCAGGTTAAGTCAATGGAAAGTTCAGAGAAACATTACTCTTTAAGGTTGATACCACCCTCGCGACCCTGGCACCGACTTCATCGCTATGGAGATTACCAAACCTTGATTTATGACCCCGACCTCTAGCCAGGGATCCTGCTGGTAACATCACTCACACACACACACACACATACATACACACACACACACACACACACACACACACACACACACACACACACACACACACACACACACACACACCTGTCCTTGACCAGCTGTGAAAAATCACTTTACAAATGGTGTCATTCTCTCTCTCTGGCCTGCCAGGATGTGTTTGGCCAACCTTTCCTCTCAGCTTGGCGCCGTTACAACATGTTGCCAAGCAGCGTTGCATGTGCGCTCTTCAAAGAAACAGCAAAATCATTTGATATGGGAGACTGACCGTAGAAATTTGTTCTGGCCTGTTATTATTCTATTGGGAGGATGAGGTATGATAGCTTGATGAATGACTCTTAATAAGTCCGAACCAGAGCTCTTGAGCCATAATGTGGATACCTGGTGACTCAACTGCCAGTCATTACTAGGCGCCTGCAGCTATCAATTATTGTCAGAAAACAATGAATAATGCCTGTTATAATTTCCCCAGAGTCAAAGGTGATGTGGTCAAATGTCTTGTTTTATGCAACATTTACTTTACTGTCATGTATGAAAAAAGAAAAGCATTAAAACCATCACATTTGAGAAGCTGGAAGCAGTTTATTTTTCCTCATTTTGCTTAAAAAACGTTCTGTCGATCGACTAATTGATTAATTGACTAATTGTTGCAAGTCTTGTCAACATGCTTTCAACAGGAACACTCAAAATTTGTAGTTGTCTAGGTTAATCTTAAGGAATGCAGCCACTTAAAATATCAGTATGGACACTATTTAAGTGAATTTAAAGAGAGAATCTGCTCCGTTTTATTGGAAAAGAGCTATTCCGAGTTTTGGAAAGTTCCTAAGTAAGTGTGACATGAGTGTGAAATGCCAAAATAGGTGAACATAAAAAGGCAAAGAAGCCAAATGTATAAATATAGAATTGTTTCTTGAAGCTATAGATAACATTAATCACTTTATTCTCACTGCATGATTAATTCAGTTCAAGTTCACGCAGAGGCTGGAACCGATCCCGAGCATCCGAAGACAAATGTGAACCAGTGTTAGAATATGGGTGTTAACAATATATCATTGCAAAATATAATATAAATGGACTTCAGTATTTACTAAATGTGATTTGAAGTCCCAGAAGACACATTTTCACTCTGCAGACCTTCAATGCTGGAAGATATTACGACCACCTAATGTGTTTGGAGAACGTTACTCCAAACAAGATCAGACATTTGTTCTTTATCTTCATTTAGATATTTTATTCTTCCGTTTGGTTATAAAAATATAGATGGAAATTGGATTATTTACAATTTTTCACTAAATCCTACAAGAAACGTTTTTTTTTTTTTTTTTAAATATCTGCACAATCAACACTAAAGAAGGAATACATAGTTTTATACGGTCAGTTTTCCTTTTTTGGTATTTGTTGAAACTATATGCAAAATATCTTAAGTGCAACTGTCAACACAGTGCTTGTATCATCATGAATCATCTTCTGACTCACTCCAGCATAAATGACCCTCACCCTGTGGTCTAACATTACTGTGACACTTGTAGAAAAAGTTGAATATGTTGTGAGGAGTATCCAGCAAAGTTATGAGACTGAAATAACAAATAACTTGACTTAACTAGAAATCAAACACCCATCTAATATGTGCAGTACTCCAACCCCCCCCGTCCTGACATGTGAGGCAAGAGTCAACAAGACAAACTACTGTCTCTTTAAAACTGCGAGTATGACCTTTAACCTTCGAGTCAGAGTGTCACTGTAACTGTGATTTCACGGCGAAGAAGAAGCCAGCACATGCAACAACAAATGGCAGACGTCAGCCATGTCGGTGTCCGATACTAACGCACATGTCGTCACCTCTGACATACGGACAGACACAAGACTCCGAAAGGCAGAGAGGGGAGGGTCAGGACGGAGGTTGTGTGCCAAATAAGCTCCACCAAGCCAACCAAAAGACGACAGATGGCGGTTTGTGTTACACACACACACACACACACACACACACACACACACACACACACACACACACACACACACACACACACACACACACACACACACACACACACACACACACACACACACACACACATATGCTGACGCGCATTCTCAAGCACCCACACTCCGAAATCCATCAAACAGGCATGATTCATGATCTCTGGAGTCGCAGGGGAGCAACAAACACACTGGACACACTTCGTATGCGTGTCATGCCTGAGGCCTGGAAGCACAGAGATCCTGTTATGCACATCATCTTCACTGTGAAACACAATGACCATATAGCCGGAGCAGCGGGGTAAAGGTCTCTGGCACAACTTCACCTACTTCCAAGGTGCACAGAGAAGGGAAAACAACTAAAGAGGTCAAAAGTCCAGCAACAATATACTCTGCAAAAGGCCTTAAAAGTAGACTCTTTACCGCCACTACAGCTGCTCAAAGCTCTTATTTCAGACCTCATTTTAATTGATTGCAAATGTTAAATCTTATCCATTTTCTTCTATTGTATTCATTCATCGTTTTTTTATTTCCTTCTATTTACCTAATGTTGCTGCTATTTCTTGACACCGCTGTAAATGAAGATTCCTCCTCAATGGCCTTGTGAAGTAAAATAAAGGTTAATAATAATACTGCAAGTGAAATTTGACCCCGATGAAAGCTGCGAGTCGAAACCGACGGAATGGGAGTGGAGCTGGAGACCACAGCAGAGTATGAAGTCAGCAGTGTATGCAATGTGTGTACAGTTCAACTATTTGTCAGTGACTAATTGCTACAACTCCTCAAGACCCGAGCCTAGTTCCTGAGTCCTTCTTGCCACCTGCTGATTAAAAAGAAAGCCCCAAAGTTCGGCCTTGGAGCAGAGCACATAGTCTCCCCTGTGCTTCCTGACTACAGTCTGGACGCTGAAGCAGGAAAGGTTAACAATCACAACTAAAATGTTATAAAACTTATCTCTAGAGTCTGCACCCTTGTGTGCAGTTACAGATGTTTCTGGTGGAGCGGCACGTCCGCTGAGTTTCTCACTGAGTGTTTGGTGCATTCCCTAAGCCTGGAAATAACAAGTGCTTGTCATATCGCATTTTGGATTTTATTACCCTGTAAGGCTCTTACTGTAATTTATGGGGTTGTTCGTATCTGGTTTGTGGTTTTTAACTCTTTTTTTGTGGCATTTTTTGCCTTTTTTATTACACAGTTGGCAACGAAGAGGCAGACAGGAAACAAGGGGAGAGATACGGGTATGACACGCAACATGACGCGCATCCCTGGCTGGAATCAAACCAAGAACGTTGCAGTTATGAGGCATGCCGTGTAACCATTTGGCTACCGGGGCCGCTCCTTGTTTTCAGGTTTTATTACGAGTCCTGTGCAAAGAAGAAGAAGAAGAAGAAGAAGAAGAAGAAAACAATAGATAATAAACAGACTGAAACTAATTTGTCCAGTGTCCGGCACGTTGCTTTTAAAACAGAGAAAGCCGGAGATGTTTGTGTGCTCGCGGGTAATTGTTGAATGTGTGTCGACATGCTTTGCTGCAGGCGACTTGTCATCATGTCTGTCTGTGGCAAAGTGGAGTGTAGCAGAGCAGACAGCGAGGTGCTAATGCTCAGACAGACAGACACAAGACTCTTAGTTGGAGATGAGCTGCAGACCCGTCACAATTCACTGGTCTAGCTTTCAGCACCCTGGATTCTGCCGGAGGCGTCTATACGCCAGTCAACGCTGCGCTACCACGCCAACACACACACACACACACACACACACACACACTAAAGCATTTCTATTGTGCGCTATGTTAAAGACAGTGGTACCCTCTATGTCTGTCTTCAACACACATACACACACCTGTCTTCACCTAACCAGCATGTACATCTACAGAAGGCTATTGTAAAAGAGAGTGAAGGTGTCCGTCAGTAACTGTACTTAGGATTTTTTTTTTAAAGGCATTGAAGCGCTCACATTTCATACACACTTACATAGGGAGAAAAAAAAAGAACGTTAGATCTTAGGTAGATAAAAGTTTCACTATATCACATTCACTCAACGTTCAGTTCACAGTGATAGCAACCTGCAGATGGATCAAGGAGAAGTCACATCTTACCTGGTGATGGAAGACACAATGTGATACCAGACCAGAGATGACAGGAGACAAGAGACCGGAAAAAGAGAAAGAAAGAGTTGTGGTTAGCAGGTTTATGAGTAAAGTCATGTTATGTATATTGCCAAAGAAACATATGTGACATTTCAGGGCAGAATTGCTCATCAAAAGACGTCGAAATTCAATCAGGACACTCCTCATGTTGAGGTTTTAGGCATTTAATGCAACGATAACATGCATTTTGAGAGACTGTCAGAGCTCAAAAATCTTTTCAGCAAAGTTTGAGATACACAACTTTTAATAAATGTCAAAATTCTTAATATAATTTTAAGTATGAGGAAGCTGGGAGGGACTTAAAGGTGAAAACATGTAGTAGTTTAGCAGCTGTGATCATGTGTGTGTGTGCAGACTGAATGACCACAAATTATTTTTATTGACCTACTAGTATCAGAGGCAGGTTGTGGTCACATTTGATTGGACGGGATAAGGAACATGTGACTTCTGTGACTGCCTGAACTACCATACATACAATAAGAGTAATTCTAATTTTGTTTGTGGCTTTTATTACACTTATAAAACTCAAAGCTGGCATCTCTTTCCATAACTTATCACTCCTCAGCCCTCCGTGTGGACAACTTTCATTGGGGACTATTTGTTTGGTAGTAAACAACCTGCCTGCCTAGTTATATGCTACACTATACACTATATTATTAAGTTACGCTATAACCTTTTATGAACTTTTGTGACCTTTGGGATGAATTAAAACACCAACTGTGAGCCAGGCCTCGTCCTCAGACATCAGCGGCTGACCTCTTTAATGCCCTTTTGGTTCATTGGGAGCAAATGTTCTAGTAGCCAATAGAGTGGAAGCAGTTATAGCAGCATAATTATACACAATAATAAGATAGGAGTGTAATTATTATGCAATAACACACAGTATATTGTTCAGGTGTCCATAACTTTTGGTCATTTCTGGTTTGGCTGAACTGGCCCTTTGACTATATTCCCTATTAAATTACATTTATGATTAATTGTAACATTCAATGTCATGTAAATACAGCATTTTTTACCGTTTACATGATAAAATCAGCCAGGTGTGCCGATACATGATAAAAGACAGGAAACTATTTCAGCTCGACATGCCGAACAAACTCTCAGTTCGAAACAATACGCTCTTTTGTTTTTGGCCTTTCTTTCTCCTCCACTGTAAAAGGAACTGAGCAGAGGAATGATAACAGACAGAGAGGGATCAGGATGATGTCACCGTAGGTCACATGGTAAGACGAGCCCTTCGATGTCAGACAAAAATAATCAGTTCTAACTCTATTAGACATTATTTTGTTTTATAGATTTTTTATGTGTGTGTGTGTGTGTGTGTGTGTGTGTTGTAACTAAGGAGAGAATCGCAGCAGACACTTTGGTCAACATGATGTCAGCGGTTTAACAGCTCGCATGCAGAGAGAATCACACAGTTACACCATGAATGTCCACTCTCTCCTGCTCACACACACACACACACACACACACACACACACACACACACACACACACACACACACACACACACACACACACACACACACACACACACACACACACACACACACACACACACACACACACACACACACACACACACACACACACACACACACACCCCCATAATCGCTGTCAGTGCAATCTCAAGCAAGCTAGTTCCACCTCATTGGCCGTGATTGATTGTCTACCATGTTTTCCCATGATTCTCAGCGTGGCCGGCAGACTCTAACCTCAGCATTCTGGGAGTAGACTCCGGCCGCACTTCTCACCGGAGCCGTGACCTCTCTTTCCCTCCATCCCTGCACCCGACCCTTTGGCCTTTCCACTCTGCCCTCGCCGGGTTCAGGATGGTACCGACGGGGATCGGGTGAGGAGGCCGCGGCCGTGAGTTATAGTCCGAGCCAGGACGCGGTCACCATGCCAGGATTTCTCATGCACGCTGAGAGGCATGGCAATTACAATTATAGGCAATAATTGAAGCGTAATGAAGATGGATGGGGTCACGAGCGAGTGCGGCGGGGTCGCATCTCAGGCTAATTCACAACATTTATTTCAGAGCATAGCGAGCTAATAGCTGGGATACAACAGGTGAACAAGGCTAACCAGAGGACACTCATTTTCTACAGAGCGGGAAACAAACAAGTCCGCATCTGGCAGCTGTGCATTCACATCCACAGACAAGAACAAGAGAGAGAAATCATCTATTAGAAGCATAGTATAGAAATTTGGATATAAAATGTGTGTCAAGTATGTTAAACTTTCATTTTATAACATTTTTGGACCACTAACTTCATGTTTATTGTCCCTAAACTGTTCCCTGTATGACTATTTCTGTAAGTGTACCTCTGCAGCACCAAAAGTAAGGTGTATATAGACTAATATGGCAGCATATGATGTATTGTCCTCTATAACAACCCCGGCGGTACTGTAGTGGCACAGCTGTAATGAACCCAGTTTCACTGACTGTAAAAGTGCAGATGTTTAGATTGACGACAGTTGGAAAATGTCCACTCCAATGGAAAATCCAGTGTGAATAGGGATTTTGAGAGAAGAAAAAAAAAACATGAATATACATGAATTAACTTTTTCTGACCTCTACTGAACAGATGTGAAAGTGCTGCGTAATAAATAAGGTCTAGCTGGCCTTTTTTTTTACTTTTTAAAAATTGGATTTCATAAATTACCAAACTTGCAATCCATGATTTTCTTGCACCGTACATAAAACATTTCATTAATTAAAACTAAAAATACAATTCTCTTCCCTTGCAGCCAGAAAACATAAATTTGCAGAGTTTATAAATGGGACATTTTAAATGACTGACTTCATAGAGAACAGGTTTGTGGATTTTGCTTTCCCTTTTTTTCCTAAGTGGAAGTTTGATGTTGGAGCTGCTGATAACAACATAGCAGAGTAACCTGTTTTTGTTGTTATTTAAATTTTTATTTTTATTTTTTGTGTGAATACAGTCAAATAAATTGTGTACATACAGTGCAGAATTATTGTGCATGTTTACAAGTGGCATACCAGCACAGTAATGGTGGTTAATTATGGTTTACTTCCACCTACAACCTGTGTGTATATGTTAGAAAACTCCACTTCTCTCCATTTCAACGCCTACATACCACAGAGTACATACACAATGTTCTATGGATCATTATTGATTGTCATTGATATTTACTATTTCCAGATGTTTCCTACCACAAGTGCAAGTCTCCAAACTTTTTTCATATTTTTTTAGCCCCGCTCACTGATGGTAAGGGCTGTTATGCTACCTATAAAAGTGACACCGACACATATGCACTAACAGGCTAAGCTAGAAAAGCAGCACATAAAGCCCCCCGTAATGCTGGGAAAAGGGATCTCGTAAGCAGCGGTTGTGAAAATAGACAAGAACGAGACACGGATAACATGTTAATAAGTTTCTAGTCTGTTCACAGCGAGCTCTATGAAACACAATAGGTCAGCTTCTCGTCCATAATCTGCGCTCAATCGGCCATAATCTCTTTATAACTCCGAGTAATGCCCAGAAATATGAACAAGGGACGAGTCTTGGAATCTCTGCTCGGTGAGTAAATATACAACAACCTGGGAGCCGCGGTTCTCATATCTGACCCATCTGAATACACTAACCGTCTAACACAGGACCATCTGTGGATCTTTGGAAGGACATCGATGCCTTATTGGCTATCCTGTATGTATGTGTGTGTGTGTGTGTGTGTGTGTGTGTGTGTGTGTGTTCGCTACAGTAAATCTCAGCCATGCCCTGCCCAGAGGAAAGAGGGGAGTGGGCGGGTTGGGGATTCAACAGCGTCAAAAGGATCTGGTTCTGCCTGAAACCACTGGTGGTCTCACAACAAACTCATTATACAAGATTACATATACTTACTTGCTTATTAATTACTTTTTCTTTAATCAATTTCAGTGAGATGCAGAATGAAATGTCCTAAATTTCCTGTAAACAAGGTGCACACAAATGCACACACAGTGCGAACTGGATGTGAACCCAGCTCAGTGTCTGTTTAAACTAAACGTTCCAAGTTAATGCGAACAAATATCCACTGAGCTGCTCAGAGGTTTCCTCATATCCTGCCCGGGCCCACACACACACACACGCACACACACACATACGCATACACAATATGGAGACACATACACACTATTCCCCACCCCAAAAAGGGGCCCCATGGCTACTGTAACACTGTTAAACCATTCCTGTAGCAGTCGTGAGAGCCAGTCAAATCCCTCCATCAACAATGCCCTTTGTTTCTGTGGCCAGGGTGTATTTTTAAAAATGGCTCTTGAGCTCGATTGTCAGAATTGATATTTTTGTCACTCTAAAACATCTCAGCTTTACCGTTCTCTCTAAATGCCTGGGCGTACCTCGGTGCAACTTTGCCAAAGCTCGTACAACTGCTCAGTAAAACAGTCCAATGTCGTCTGAATAGCTTGCCAGTGCGTTTTGGTGAACGCTGCCAGCATGTTTCTCCGACAGTGACCCACTGTGTTTAATATGGCGTTGCCTGCCAAGGGTCACTTTCCATTTGGCTTAAACACACTAAGACTGAAACCAAGAAAGACGTGGAGAGAGTGAGAGAGAAAAGATGCAGACGGACAGAGCAGCCCAACAGGCATGTGCTGCCGTTTAAGCAGGAAACACCCTTCCTCAGTGACAAATAGACCCACCTCACACTTTTCCCCTAATCAATAATTCAGCAGTGACTTCATACGAATATAAACACACATTGAAAAATTAATAAGCACAACTTTGTCCGGCGCAGCCAAACAGATGTCATGAGTCTACGGTTCGCACTCAAAATATTCAAATCCTATTATAAATCCTGTGCGGTTAATTGAAAGTTCGTCTCCGTAGATGTGAGAATGGAACGACCCGCGGTGTCAGCAGTCTGACGCTGACTGCTCCAAGTGTTTACAAAAGCTAATTCTCATGTCAAACTGAGCTCTTTCTCACAGCTCCTGTCCTGCTTGTCAGGGCTGGAAAAAGCTAATGCTTCTCTGTCACCTTCTGTCTCCGTCTACATCTGTCTTCCGCCGGCTATGTCAAGTTGTTTGGCGCTCGGCGGGAGGTCAATAACAACTTGTCCTCCGAGGCCTGATTTCGATCTGCTTGAGCATCGGACTGACGTCTGAGAGCTAAAACAGAGAGAGAGAGAGAATCTGGTCTGTGGTGTGAGAATGTCAGGACACACGACGAAGACGTCAGGAGAAAAAACGTGGACTGGAAACTGCTCATTTTGGGCTTCGTTGAGAGTGAGACAATACCAGCTGAGGCTGAGAGAGAGAGACCAATACACAGCAAGGGAGAGTGAGAGAGAGAGAGAGACACACTGACAGAGGTGGAGAATGATAGATAGCTTTCCACAGAGGGCCCATCCATTTTCCAGAGGCTATAAACAGACATGGCAACAGATTTGACTTGGCTTTAAGTTTTCATATTTGCTGTGCATTTCATTTAAGCTTTTCAATCCTGGACGCAACGTTATAGGACGATCCAGGTTTCTTACAACTTCAAGACTTATTTTTTATCATTCATTGTGACATTGACTGGAATCTGACAATAAAGCAACATCATTAAATACAGACTGATGGGACAAGAAACTCAACTTTATCTGATGTTTCTCAACCGTCAGACTTCGTTTTAATGATGTTGCCACATTCTAATAACGTTCTAATAATGAACTTTTTCTGAAGCTTTAAACCACATCGCATAGCCTTCAACCACATACAACCACCTGTTATCACATATACCGAAAATCCTTATTTTAGTCACGTGATGATAAGAGAGCTATAACATAGCAGCTGAGCAAACTACCTATGTTGATGAAGACTGTAATTATTTGGGAAAAAAGGTATTAAAGGGCAATTCCTGTATTTATAAACCACGATTTCTTTTAATGCTGTTTTTTTGTTAAAGGGTAATTCTGGTGTTTTTCAACAAGTACAAATATCTTCTCACCTTTTGGGTCTAAGTGACTAATTAGGACAAACACTTATGGAAGTGAAATCGTATTGAATGAAATCACTTCAGGCAGCAGCAATGAAACAGGCTGCAAAGTAATCCTTGGGGGCAATTGCACCTGTCAAAGTATGTCCACTAAAATTGTTGTTTTTGCCTCTGACAGGATCACAATGTTACTGTAAGTGTCTGACAGCAAAAGTAAACATAGAAGCTAGCCACCTGTAGCAGCATTATGGTTACCTGCAGAGGTAACTTCATATGGGGCAGTTTGCACGTTCGTTTCTTTATGACTGAGAGAGTGGATAGCTCAGCGTCTCTTCATGCTAGAGAAGAAGTAAGTTAGTAGATGAAATCGTCTTCCAAATTGCAAAGTTAAAATGACTATATCCACATTGTTCAGAGACTTACACTGAATTTCCTCACTCAGTTTTGTGCTGAAATTGCATTTTTCTCGCTCAGTGAAGTTGAATGTTTGATCCAGCCAGCCTCCCTTCTTTTCATCCAGCTGATTCTGTGGAAGTGAAACTATCTCGTCATTATGCTAATATAAATGCTGAATATCCATTTGTAGTAATCACACAGTTTGGATTATTCTCATCTGTCGACACTTGTAGACTTTTCCGAGTCTGGCAGCAACAGGTCTGTGCAGAACTCATTTTCCTCTTCACAGGAACACCAGGGGTTTCTCTAAGGTAGCGTTACGTTTCCTGACTGTCCTGTTGCTTTTATGAATCCTTTTTTATCCCTCTTTTCATTTATTTTATCTCCTTTCTGTGTACTCCAGCACAAAGTGAAATGACTAACAATCATCCTCATCATAGTCCACATGATGATCCACCCTTACACTTAGTTTTTATGTTTCTTTACAGTCTGACCTCAGTGAAAGTCAGCCTTATAGATGTAAACAAACCAGCGTACACTGATTATTTTGTTGGTGGTTCAGTTAAGTGGCAAACTGCCCCAGATGTATTTCCCTTTGCTCCCTGTAGCAGCAGGAGCTAGTTAACTTTGCTGCTAGTTTGCCGGGAGCTAGTTTGGCTTTATTTAAAATAACAATCCGAGCCAATCAATGGTAAAAACAAGCACTTTTAGTAAATGTGCTTTAACGGGCACAACTGCCCCAAAGGATTACACTGCAGCCTGTTTTGTGGCTGCTGGCTGAAACAATTTCACTTAATATTGGACCGATTCCAAAATGTTTTGCCCCTGTTAGTCACTTAGACTCTAAATGATGGGAAAATAGGGTCCAGGTTGAAAAATACTGGAATTACCCTTTAAGCACTTTTTCAGTATTACTACTTCCTGAACTTTACCAGCACCTGCATCAGTTGTGTGGGTTGTAAATGAACTCTTTATACTAAAAGAATCCAGTTGTCAGATGCAGCAGCGTCACGGGCTAAAAACTCCATTAGTTTGGTTCAATGTCCGACTCAAGAACGTTGTCTTTGTCTTGCTTCTTACCATTTAGAGCTCCCTACTCATGCAGAACTGCCTCATTTAACAACCCGATTGAGTTTTTTTTTTTTTTTATGAGTCGAGTACAGCTCCAGGTAGAGAGGAGAAGGAGGGGGCAGCAGCATTTCCCGCCAGGCCCACTGAGAGCTGCCTGTAGTCTATTGAGCGTGGCAGAGACAGCATCCCAACCCGTCCACTTCAAACAAGCCTGATGGCTTTAATGGAATGGAAACATTTGTTGGGTCACAGCACTGAAAGCTTGTCTTCCCTCATCGCACAACGCCAAATGGCTTCCTCATGTTGTCTGTTTTTTATTAGACTTATAGTAGATCCACGTCCACACAGGCTTATGATATTAAACCGGGCGTACGTCCCTGTACAGCACACAAGCTCCCACACACACACACACACACACACACACACACACACAAACACGCTAGCATGCACAAACACACATGTCTGCAATATGCCATGGGGGCAATTTAAGGAACAAGGTCAGGATAATAAACGATACATTGTGCTTGTGTTAATATTGTTTTACACAAATTTCAACATGCTTGTACGCTGCACATAAACGACGACAGACTTTATATGAAACAACTGACGTGCGTGTGCGTATGTGTGTGTGTGTGCATGCAACTGTGCAATATGTACATCAGTGTCCGAGACCTGTGCATAATTGGTGAGGAAATGCTGCGCCGAGGTGTCGGTCTGATGGATGAGGAGAGAACTGACACAGCGTTCAGAGCCTATTTCTCCACCACAATGAGGCTTTCACTCGACGCTCGCTCGTATTGAACTCTATCCTTATTAAAACAGCCGCGATGGAGAGCTGTGTATTTGCTTTTGGAAGGTGGGACTTTCAAAGGGAGTGCCAGGGATCTCTTTTTTAATTAAGTGGCCCCAGCAATATGAGAGAGAGAGTGAGAGAGGGGGTGTGTGTGAGTGTGTGTGTGTGTGTGTGTGTGTGTGTGTGTGTAACCTGAGGGGAGGCCCTGTCTGTGACCTGCAGTGATAGCAGCGGTTTGTTTTCATTCTAAACTTGCCTCAGAGTTACTGGTTTTGCACCTTATTTGACCTCAGCTTGACCTGGCCGTCACCTCTCTCTGACCCTCCCCTCAATGCCAGGGCCAAACTTTCTCTTTTTTCTCCCCCCTTTTTTTTTTTTTTCACTGACACCTCTCTGTTTCCTTTTTACTTTTCCTCTGGTCACATCCTTTCCTTTCCTTTTTTCTCTTGGTTTTCCCTTCTCTTTCCACATCACTGTCTCACCCACCTCTCCAATCCCTTAGTCAGCTTCCCGTCAAGAGTCGTGCATGTTTTACATACGCGCACACACGCACACACTCACTCAATCAAAGTGAATGATTGCACATTTGTCTTGACAGTTGCTATAAAAAGAGCCGCCCACTAAAAAACTGAAGTCCTCTCATTATATCATTACCGACCCACAGCAGTCAGGCAGCTCTCTGACTTGTGTCTCCCTCCTTCCGTCTCTCTTTTCAGCTGTATTACTCCTCTTACTGTTTTTGTTCATCTCTCTCTTTTTCGGAGCACAAGAAGAGAAGGAAAAGCAAAAGCAAAGGAAGGAGACGTGGGAAGAGCTGTGTAGTGAGAAGTGGGGACATGCGCCCTGGTGAAGGGGAATCCCTAACTCTCCATTGTGGAGCGGAGGCTCCATGGCTCCAGGGGGCAGGCCAGCTGAAGTGTTTGTTTATGTCTGTGGGCCAGAGGGGAGAGACGGTGGCCGTGTTCAGCAGCTACATGAAAGGCCCAGCGTGCTCTAATGAGACGTAATTACCGTGCGCATGTGTTTACGAGATCGCGAGGGAGCGAGGAGGAAGGAGAATGAATAAGCACGTTTCACCCCGACTGTGTTTACTCCCCGTCTTTACAAATCTTACATTTTTCACAGCGCAATAGCTTGGTTCGTTGCTCTCCAAACCAGCGCAACCTCAAAGTATAGACCTCGCAGATTGGTGACTGTCACGGCCTGTCATGCTTGTTTTATTCCTTGAGATGTTGAGCTGCAGACTGGTGTGACATGCCTGGAGGTGGGCAGCGTAGCCCTCTCATGTGCTTGGCCACGTGGCTGTGAGGATTCAAAAATACACCACATATGAATTTAGAGAGTCAGAATAGAATAGATGCTATGACAGATGTGTGATTATCTACTGGAGAGGCTGGCAAAGATAATTAGCTTCACGAAACTCTCCCCTGCATTTGACCGGTGAACAGTGCTCATTTACTGCGAGCCTCCCTCTCTGAGTTGAATGCTGTTGTGTTTTGTTGGACAGCGGTAATAATCTACATGCTGAGGTCGACTTTCTAGCTTTTTTCCGAAGTTTCAGCTGCATTTCATCATTTTCATAATCAGCACATGGTGAAGACCAAAACTGGAATTTCCAAGACCATAAGATGTAGTTGAAAGCTCCAAGTCTAGTCTAAGAAGTAGACCTTGTGCCACATTCACACTCAGTATGTGATACACTGATAGGATACTGTATTGCACGATGATTATTGGATTATAATGACACTTAAAAACACATTTTAAGACACATATTGTTTCATTTAGTGATATATAGCTTCATAAAAAACTGTACACGACCAGCATCTTTACTTCCTTTCATCTCACCAAACTACAAACACACACAGGCCTGACATTAAACAGCTTTTCAAAGTTAACAGAGTTTATCAGAGTGTTTTTTCTGAAGAACATCTGCCTGTTGCTGCTGAAAATGAGCTCGATGAGAGCTCTGAGACTGTACCATAACGCTGTAAAAAACCAAACCTATGAGCTAAAAGAGGCTAAAATGCACCACAAGGATTCATTTTATGTGGTCATTCGATCCATTTTTTATGAATAAATAAATAAAAATCTTGACGAGGGGCCATTAATGGTTTTCAGATGATAAAGGAGGATTTACGTTGCATGGGACAATAAGTTATGAGGTTATGGCTACACACAGACTTATTGTTTCTAGGACAGATTTATTGATAGTTTTGGTCTTTTAATGAAATTTGTTGATAATATATCAAAAAAAGTAAAATAATCCCATCCCAATCCTTTAAAATGAGAGATATGATGATGTCACACGGTTTGTGAGCGGCTCTCGTTAGTTTGAGTGTGTTGCTTGCACGATGAGCTAATATCCTGGAGCTCTGCTGTCCGTCATGTCATAAAGGCCTGCGTGGGTAGACCATGATGAGCTCCTTAATGACCTGGAACTGGAAATATTACTGTTTGTATTTACAGGCCATTTAGAGCTTTCCACTGGCATTCACACTCTCTAACCAGAGAAAACGCAAGCTGCTGCACAGCAAACACCAGCCTACGTGTACTGTACGTCTCCACCACTGAGAGCTTTCTCTGTGTGCTTCAGTGTGTGTGTGTGTGTGTGTGTGTGTGTGTGTGAGCGTACACCGGCGCTCGCTGCCCCAAAATAGCATGCGCCTCTAATTACTGCTGCAAACACAGGTGTGGAAAGCCAGGCCTCCCTCCGCCCAAACCCCAGACCCACCGTCCAGCACACAGCACCCTGTGTGTTCCTGTTTGGGAGCACAGGAAGTCCAGAGTCTGTGTGAGTGTGTACGTTTGTGTGGAAAAAGTGTGTGCAAATGTGTCTGTATCTGTGTGAGTGAAGGCAAAAGTGTGTATCTGAGAACGACTGAATGAGTGAGTGAGTTTGTGCGTCTGAGTATCTGAGTATCTGTGTGTGTGTGTGTGTGTGTGTGTGTGTGTGTGTGTGAGAGAGAGAGAGAGATGGAGAGGGAGAGAGAGAGAGATGGAGAGTTTGTGTTTGTATATGAGTGAGTCCAGACCACACCCTTTGAAGTCGGCTGTGCAGTGTGTTGGGGTTTGGACTCGGACACACAGCCCCTCCACTGGTTGGCTGGAAACCTTATACCCCACATCAATCAGGCCTGCCACTCATACATTATTCATATGCCAGGCACACACACACACATACACTTAAACACACACTTTCTCTTCCGTAGACTCTGTACTTTTTGCCCCTTATATCCCCAATTGGCAAAAGAAGTTAAAAAAAAAAAAAAAAAAGGGTGGGTGGTGCTACTGTTGGGGGTCTGTCTTCATTCAGCTTCAGTAGGTTAGAAACAAAGGAGAGGTTGTGGAATAGTGCGGGGTTGTGTGTTTATCCAATGCAGGCCCAGATTTTGCTTTTAAAGTTGCCAAAAAAATTTAAGTCCTGCACACTTGTACTCACTCAGGTCTTTATAAGATTACATTTAAGAGATTTAACTGATGAAATAACATAATCAAATCAAATAAAATGAGTACAAATGACCCACAGGTAGAGTTCATGATCACATCTACTGATCAGACTTTCCACAATGATATTTCCATAAGATATTCGTACTAAGAGTTGTTAAAAAAGAAAAATGGCTTAAAAGATAATTACAGTTTTAACAACTTGACTTTTGACAAAAGTAAAACAAAAACCTGATTTGAAGGGTAATTCCAGTATTTTTTCAACCTGGTCCCCATTTTCCCATCAGTTGGGGTTTAATTGACTAATAGGGGACAAAAAATGTTGGAATTGGTCCAAGTACGGAGCAGGAGCGCTTCAGCTGGCATTCACGATATGGGCTACTAGAAGTGTTTGTTTTTGCCACTGACAGGCTCAGATTGTTATTATAAGTGTGTGACAAAAAAAGCAAACACAGGATCTAGTCGCATGTAGCAGCATTAAGACTAAAGGTATTAGGAACTACATCCGGGGCACTTTGCTGGAGGACTGAACCACCCACATATCCACACAGATGGTTTATTTACATGGATGAGGCTGACTTTAACAGAGAAAACAGAAGAGTAATGGTGGATTATCACGTAGACCATGATGAGGACGATCATGAGTCATTTCACTTTAACTTGTGAACCGTATGTAAGGAGATAAAAGGGGTAAAATAATGGAGACAGGAAGGCAACAGGACCATCAGGAAACATAACTTTTACCTCAAAGAAACTCCTGGTGTTCCTGCAGTCACTGCTCTCTTAAAAAGTGAAGGAGAAAACATTTTCTGCACAGCGGGACCTGTTGCTGCCAGACTCGGAAAATCTGGAATTGTCCACGGATGAGAATAATCCCAAATGTGTGACTACTACAAATGGATTTACAGCGTTTATCAACATTGTCGTCGTGGAGACTGTTTCACCTCCACAGTATCAGCTGGATGAAAAGAAGCGAGGCCGGCTGGATCAAACGTTCGGCTCTACACGGTCAGAATAATGTGATTACAATATGTAACTGTGTGAGGAATGTCAGTGTGTAAGTCTATCATCCAGCAGTAATCCATGAAAATTGCACAGTGTGGATCTTGTCATTTTATCCTTGAAATTTAGAAACTTGCAGCCATTAATCAATTTAGTGCATCTACTAAGTTACATCTCTAGCATGAAGAGACGCTGAGCTATCCAAAGCCTCCGATGTAAAGAAACCAACATGCAAACTGCCCCGGATGTAGTTTCCTGTGCATTTACCCATAATGCAACATGCAACAGGCAGCAATTCCTGTGTGTGTCATTATCAAACACTTACAGTAACAATGTGAACCTGTCAGAGGCAAAACAAGGACTTTTAGTGCACATATTTTAACCAGCGTAACCGCCTTCAAGGATTTAATGGCAGCCTGTTTTGTGGCTGCAAGATGAAGCGATTTCACTCAATACTGGACCGCTTCCAAAAGTGTTTGTCCACATTAGTCACTTAGACTCCAAGTAATAGGAAAATAGGGTCCAGGTTTAAAAAAACACCAGAATGACCCTTTAACAAAAAGTGGCATGAGAAAAATCAAGCAAAAAACCTCAAAAC